>NW_027635149.1:0-5967 GCF_949748355.1 Melanostigma gelatinosum | reverse complement strand
CACCAGGATCACAGACTCTGAGATAGACAGGACAAAGTGTGTGTGTGTGTGTGTGTGTGTGTGTGTGTGTCTTTTATCTCTTCTTGCCGTCTCACCTTTCTCCTCACTCTGAGCTTCTTTCCCTTTTTGGATCTTTAATGGCTTTAAATCCTAAAACTTTATTTAATCAAATAAATGAAAGTTGAAGGAATACTTCAGTATTCAGTTGCTCCACTTGTGTTACCTTGAATTCTTGAAGGAACGGAGAATGAAAACACAAAGAAAAGCCTTGATGAGTTGAAGTAAAGGGGGTCAGCGGGGTCAGCGAGAAAAATAAGTTTTCCTCAAGAATTCAAGGTAACTCTGGCTGAGTAACTGACGTACAAATCGTCAATTTGTGGTTGAAATATTAGTTTAAAGGTAAAACAACAAAACAAACGTCACTGTTTCCTGTTTAGTGTAAAAGTTTAAAATCAAACTAGAACCAAACCGACAACAGTAGAAGAAGAAACAGCTCCAGTACCAAAGAGCTGCTGCTGCATCTTCTCTGTTTCCAGTGCGCACTACTGCCCTCACATGGCCGCTTTAGGAACTGCCCCGAAGACTTCAAGTTTGAGCAGTTTCTTGTGTTTCATCACAAGTTTGAAACTGTAACATTTGAGATTTTTAACGTGGAAAAACAAACTACTGCAGTTAATGAATGCTTTGGTTGCATTTGGTTGTTTAGTGTGCTTAAATGTAGCTGTCGATCAGGTGAAGTGTGACATTTTTACTGGTAGTTCACTCATTCATCTGATCTTAACTGCAGTCTTTGACACACAGTTCAGACAGATGAAGCATGAGAACATAGAGTAAAAGTAAATGAAGGGGAAAAAGGCCGAAGGGAAGGTGTGACTGGGTTCCTCCTCCTGCTCAGCTGTCTGTTCTGCACAGAGCAGGAATTAGACGCCTTCTGGGTGATCTAATGTCACAACACACACACACACACACACTCACACACAAACACGTATACAAAGGGCAAATCCTTGAAGGAATGTACAAAACAGGTTATTACTGATTTTATAGGCTTGTGATTTGATGTGATGATGACGGCACAGTTATTTATGACATTTCCACTCACACACACATATTTAACACACACACACACACACACTCACTCAACACCAATCTGAACTGTAATTTATTTTTTCCGCCCCGCCCCGCTCATTACTGAAGCTCAAAGTTAGACGCTGTTGAACATGTAGATGCTCATCGCCTTTCAAAAGGACAGAAATACTTCAGCAATGGTGTGTGTGCTTAAATCTCATATGTGCAGGGTTATTTTAGGACAAACACAATGAAAAGTGAACATAAGAAGATGCTTTTGACCTCGACCCTGAGTGTAGACGACGGGGGAATAGAGCGATTACTGAACAGGTCTACTGGAGAGTTACGGGTTGGGCCTCGGGTTGGACCTCGGGTTTGGACCTCAGGTTGGGTTAGGGTTGGACCTCGGGTTGGACCTCAGGTTGGGTTAGGGTTGGACCTCGGGTTGGACCTCAGGTTGGGCCTCAGGTTGGGTTAGGGTTGGACCTCGGGTTGGACCTCAGTTGGGCCTCAGGTTGGGGGCTTCTGATTGGATCAGGAGGAAGTACACCTGCTTTATTTTCTATCTCTGGACTCGTAGTAGAGGAGAAGTAGAGTCCCACGCTGCTGACACACACACACACAGAAAACATGCACATTCTTATGAAGAAACTGCAGGAATCTGAAATCGCTACCTAACTAAACACAGCTGGATGGAGCTCGTCTTCACACACTTCAGTCCTTTTGTCAGCAGGCGGGAGAAGGTGACACGTCGCCCCGTTATAAACAAAGCGAGGCCAAGAGGACGAAAACAAACAGGATGTTCACTCGCCGTATATCTTCACATGTTGACTCAAATGTGAAGCAGGTTTTTGTCGTTTCGCTCGTCATCGTCCACATTCTTGGCCGTCTCTGCTGTCAACACACTTCAGTGTTGTTTGTCGACGAGTGTTCGGCCCAGACGGTGAGGTCGATCAGCGGTCTGGGTTTTGTTATGACGGTCGCAGCATAGAAACTGTACCAACACTTCTTCTTGTTTGGAGCAGAACGATACAACTTGCAATGATTGCACATGAAGTAAAGTGGACACAAATAAACTGCCGTTGGCTGAATTGAGGCAGAGCCCGCTGTTGATTTTCATCGTTTGAGTTCGACCGACGCTCTTCTAATTACTCGTTTGCGCCCTCTTCATCCGACTGGAGAATCAGCGGCAGCAGCTATTTACCTCCATGCACCAACTCCGGAACCGTCACGTAACGATCGTGGATGGAAGCACTCGTTAATCAGCTCTTTTCTTTTGCAGACTGTCTGTGAATTTGGTCAATATTTGCATTTAAATATGTAATAAAACAGTAATAATAATAATAATACAACAACAAGCATACATAAGGAGGAAGAACTCCTGACATGTATAAGATAAAAGTGATCCACATCCTAATTGAGTGTAGTAATTGATCATTACCTCCACAGTCACATCTGTACATCACTTTTAAAGGTCTTAAAGGTTTAAACGTGACGATTACATCGGCTGTGTGCACTCACAGCTTGTCGCCACCTCGGGCACATTGTTGCGTCCCAGCCCCGAGAACGCCAATTAGTTCAAGTTTTTAGGGCTGTGGAGGTAAAAATCCTGTGTTTAGTTTTATGGCTTTTCGTAACAGCTCCTCTGGAGCGCGGCCTCATGGGAAACCAACACCTTTTGTCTCGCTTGTTGAGGCTCAAAATGAAATTATAAAAAAAAAAAACACACGCTTTTATAAAAGTCTGCATGATTGACCGAGATGGCAGGAAGTGTTGTCGACACGGAGCAAATTATTCAACGTCTGGAGCGTCGACTGGTATTTGAACGGGTTGAACTGAGACGCTTGAGGGGTAAAGTTTCTATTGTCTGGAGTCGTTAAATGGGTCGAAGAAGACAAATTAGGATCAGACAGACAGGAAGTGAATCTAGCGTTACAAAATAAAACGATAACCATCTTAAATACGGATCAACTGTCCAAATTCAGCTGTTGCTTCGTGGAGCAACGGCAGTAAACATCAGAAAAGAAATCCCACTGAATCTGGCAGAATGACCAAAACTGTCCAATAAACAAGCACAATATTTTGTGACTTTCATTTACAAACGGACAAAATGCAGATTAAACAAAACCGAATGCAGGTTTGATTACATCCTTAGCGCCCAACTGCTCCCAGTGTGATGTAGATCCGAGGCCATTTCTCTCTGTGTGTGTGTGTGTGTGTGTGTCCGCCCCGTCTTTGGTTGATGTATCACCTCATCCTGAGCAGGACAAACATGTCTGAGATAAACGAAAGGTGTTTGGGTTCACGGTCTGATCTCCAGAGGGAAAAAGACGACGCAACCTAAAACATTCCCATCTAGAGAGGATTCCCCCTCTTTCTCTGGTGTGTGTGTGTGTGTGTGTGTGTGCGTGTGTGTGTGTGCGTGTGTGGGAGCTGCTGACTTTTGAGTTGGTGTTTTCACTTCTTTCATCTTTAACAGCATCAAAAGTCCTTTCGACCACATTCTTGTAGTCTTTCTGTGACCCGACCTGTCATCGGGTTATCAAACTGCACCCGCTGATTCAACTTGCACCCAAAGACCCACCATCCCCCCCCCCCCCTCCCTCTTCTCCGCGTTGCACCCATCACTGTCCCCCAGTGAGCATGCGGTGTGACAGCTAAAATCTTCCCCCTAGCACACTCGTAGCTCAAAACAATGCGTCCCGATAAACCCTCAGAGGGCCCGAGGGTGTGTGTTCGCGGGTTTGTTGGCGTGTGCGTTGGTGAACAACACACACACACACACTGGTTTTCACACGCATGGCGGCTAGAATCTGTCTGTCCAAGCACTCTCCCCTGTCAGGAAGTGAGGTAGGCCCGGTGGGAGCGGTAAGTCCAGAGGGCTTAGCGGCCCGAATAGGCTCCATTGTGCCCTTTGTGCTGGAGGGGATTTGGGCCTACAAACTGACCAGTCTGCTGGAAGGTGATGAGGATGGAAGGTCTGGAAGAGCCGGCGCCGAGACCCGGCGGGCTGGCATGAAAACAGACGGGGATGCCAACTGGCAAGGGCGTCTGCGGGGGGGCGCTGGCAAACGGATCTCTGGTAAAAATGCGTCCTTTAAAAATGTCTTTAAAAAGCACTTTATTTGTATAATCTGTACGAACTAGATGTGAACCATGTCGACTAGAGAAGCCATTTTTTATTCTAGCGTTAACCAAAAGAATAAAGCCACTGTAACTTTAACAAATTAGTAGTAACAATTAATATTTAGTGTCTTTAGAGGGCCAGTGTGTAGCATTTAGAGGGATCTATTGGCAGAAAAGGAATATAATATTAATAAGTATGCTTTGTTTAGTGAATAATCTCTTGAAAATAAGAACATGTGTTTTCGTGACCTTAGAATGAGCCGTTTATATCTACGTATCGGAGCGGCTCCTACAGCTCAGAATGGACAAACCAAACACTGCCACACGGGAGAAGTTTCAGTCGGTTGCAATCTGCAACCTCGCCACTAGAGGGCGCCAGATCCCACGCACTGCCCTTTGACAGACCCACAGAGCTTTTTTGCCCCTCTCAGTTGTGGTTTTCTGAAGTGGAGACGCACTTTAACCTCACGTACAACCCGTCTGCAGCGTGAACAAAGTTCTGTACACACTTGCTTTATTTAAAGCCACAGTGGTGCCGTCCTAGATGACCTGTCAGTATACTGCCCGACCATTCATGTGTCTGTGGTACGCGTCACATTCATTTCCACAACAAATCTGATGATTTAACAGTGCTCTCTTTTTTGAGTCTTTATTGGTTTCCCCTTCTTTTAGTTCCCTTTCATCCTTTTACTTTTATCTCCACTCTGTGATCTTCTTCCTCTGCGGACTGAATTCATGAATTCCATGCCATGTGAGGGAATAAACAGAGACGCTCTCCTCCTGCTGACCATGAAAGAGACTCTCTGAAGATTAGATTTTAGCAGCTGTTTCTCACATTTATTAGCTTTTTTTCGCAAATGGCAAAAGTCCCTTTGTATCCATGCGCCCGTGGTTAAGATGAGGACAGGAGCAGCAAAACCATCATTCCCCTTAACTCACACGTCACCTCTCACCTTATACGTAACACCAGACGGACGGCCGAGTCTTTGAAAGTTACCCCTCTGACCTGAAAAAGCGACACTAGAAAGACTAGAAAGAGATGACGTGAAGTGTTTTTTCTGGAGCCGTTAGGGCACGAATACAGATAAAAACACGAGCATGTTGCAGGAGGAGCAGTATGAAGAAGTTACAAGCCGAAGGCGACGAAGGCCGACGAGGAAGAGCGATGGAGGATGAGATGGAAAGCGAGGCGAGGCGTGAGAGAAAGTGTCGGGATCCCCGCATAGTTTCTCTCCCGGGTGAAACCAGGTGTGAGCGCGAGCTGCGAGCCAGACAGCATTCCCTGGTGCAGCCCTGTCATTACTGCCCCCCCCCCCCCCCCAAGGCCACGTGTGATTAGAAGCAGAGCTGCGGCCTCACACAGTGTGGTCAAGGCTGATCCGGGATCATTGTCACCGGGCTTTGCCGTACAGAATACATCGTAAAGTTTAGACACTCACAAGAAGGTATTTGTACTGTTGTGTGACTTTAAGTCACACAACATGGTCCGGATGCCACAAACTCCACCCGGCTGCTACTCCCTGCAGGCTAAAACAAACTCACTGAAGATGGTTTTTAACTTTTTTCCGTGATGATTCCCTGATGTTGGATTTCTTATTTCACAGTTGTGTGTCTGCAGGCAGAGCGGTAACATATGAATCGGACCAGGTGTAGGGAAGAGATTTACCTTCTTTTTGTAATGGGGGGGTGTGTGAACCTTTACCTTGTGTGTAATGAAAGGTGTCTGCATCCTCTGTGCATGTGCATGTACAGTATGTATGTGTGTGTGTGTGTGTG
>NW_027635150.1:0-1000 GCF_949748355.1 Melanostigma gelatinosum | reverse complement strand
CTCTGATGATGAATCTGCACTTCAGCAACTCTTACATTCACCAAACTTCACTCGTTCATTCCTCTCTGTGTATGTTGTTTATATGTCAACAAGATGAAGCAATCATTTTTAACCTGCTTTATCTTATGTTCACAGTTATGTTCTGGAAATGTGCAAATGAACACATATTTAATAAGATAATGTTCAGTAAATAAATGATGAATAACTTGTCATACAAAATAATAATTGTTTTAGTGTAAATAATGAACCGGAGTCTTTGCATGTCAGTATCTATGAGTTCATATTTTCATTCTATTCAGCGTCTCATCACCAGAAACCAAAGATGTCGGAGTCAATCCGTCAAACAGATATTTAGATTTGTGATTCTGGACCGAACGAGTGGGCGGACAGACGCTTCCTGCTGAAAGCTGCAATTTAAAAAGAGGGTTTTTTCATCTGTTTCTTAAATTCGTCACCGCTGCTGCTGCTGCATTATGTTGATGTGATGCAACACACAGGCTGCCAAACGTAACGAGCAGCTCTCTGCAGTGTTTCAGCCCAAGGACGTCCATCACCCACGTCCGTGGTTCTGATCCGCTTCACACTGACTCCGCCCGGTTACGTAACGCCAGCAGAACCCAGCAATGGGGGGGGAGTGGACGACTACTAACACTCTGCACATTTAATGACATTGTGGGGACTCACTTTGCTTATGAGGACACAATATAATGTCCTCACAAGGTGTGTGTGTGTGTGTGTGTGTGTGTGTGTGCGTGTGTGTGTGCAGATATTCTGGCAGATATTCGGCCTGGTTAGTTGGTGGCGACCAAGTTGGTCTGTAGGGGTAGAGGGTCAAGCAGAGGGTCAAGCTTCATGCTCCAGATTTACTCTCAGGACATCTTGCGTTATTTTGATCACTCAATGAGCAAATTCGATTCCCACGTGTCAACAGGTTTCTGTTTTTCTTCAGCGTATCCTCAATCAATCGGACATTTTACGCAAAGTTACTTTTTTGTGCGTT
>NW_027635151.1:0-7500 GCF_949748355.1 Melanostigma gelatinosum | reverse complement strand
AACAAAAATCTGATGCAAGAGAGTCATGTTGTTCTCTTTGAAGAGGACATTTTCCAACACAGAAAATAAAAGATCTTTCGACATAGAAATATTTGAAAACATGCTGTGTGGAAATTGTTACTGACATTCGAACATCTTTTGAATTATTCTTTTTGGAACAAATGAGACGATCCTGGTGAAGTGTCCTCTGGTTGTATAGAAGTGAGAAAATGACTCTACTTCTCTCTTGATTTATTCCCTCAGTAAACATTGTAAACATGAGTTTATGTCTCAATCTCTAGTTTCAAGTCTTCTTCAATACAGCATGATGTTCATTTAGTACATTATGGTCCATTTAGAGTCACACAGACCATAAAGCAGGGGATGCTTTAGGGCGGGACTACATGGTGATTGACAGGTCTCTACCAGAGACGTATACGCCGTCTCTACGTCACTGCTCTGCATTCTAAATATGTTAACTTCCCATCATTGGTTGCAAAAAGCCAATATGGCGACAGCCGTAATCAAAGATGGCGACGGCAAACTCGAGGCTTCAAAACAGTAGTCCACAAACCAATGGGTGACATCACCATGACTACGCCCACTTCTTATGTACAGACTCTGCTGTCAACACGGCCTCGGAGACGTCATGTGGTCCCACTCACACAACCAGCAAACCATCTAGTCAGCCAGTCAGCTAGTCAGTCACAGAGTCAGTCAGCCAGTCATGAGGTAACCTTGTCACTCAGAGAGCTAGCAAGCCAGTCAGCCCGTGAACCAGTGAACCCGTGAACCAGTCAGCCCGTGAACCAGTCAGCCAGTGAACCAGTCAGCCAGTGAACCAGTCAGCCCGTGAACCAGTGAACCCGTGAACCAGTGAACCCGTGAACCAGTGAACCCGTGAAACAGTCAGCCCATGAACCAGTGAACCCGTGAACCAGTCAGCCCGTGAACCAGTCAGCCAGTGAACCAGTGAACCCGTGAACCAGTCAGCCCGTGAACCAGTCAGCCAGTGAACCAGTCAGCCCATGAACCAGTCAGCCAGTCAGCCCGTGAACCAGTGAACCCGTGAACCAGTCAGCCAGTGAACCAGTCAGCCCATGAACCAGTCAGCCAGTCAGCCCGTGAACCAGTGAACCCGTGAACCAGTCAGCCCGTGAACTAGTGAACCCGTGAACCAGTCAGCCCGTGAACCAGTCACCTAGTCAGCCCGTGAACCAGTCAGCCAGTGAACCAGTGAACCCGTGAACCAGTGAACCCGTGAACCCGTGAACCAGTCAGCCCGTGAACCAGTCAGCTAGTCAGCCCGTGAACCAGTCAGCCCGTGAACCAGTCAGCCAGTCAGCCCGTGAACCAGTCAGCCCGTGAACCAGTCAGCCAGTCAGCCCGTGAGCCAGTCAGCCAGTCAGCCCGTGAACCAGTCAGCCCGTGAACCAGTCAGCCAGTCAGCCCGTGAACCAGTCAGCCAGTCAGCCCGTGAACCAGTCAGCCCGTGAACCAGTCAGCCAGTCAGCCCGTGAGCCAGTCAGCCCGTGAACCAGTCAGCCAGTGAACCAGTGAACCCGTGAACCAGTCTTCACTCTCCGTTCGCCGGCTGCCGGGCTCATTAGCAGCCTCAGCAGGCTGTAACCCAGGGCTGCACACACAGCGCGGGGCAGCTACATGCTAGTAAGCTCCAGTCGCCCCACGAGAGTAAAGCCTGATCGGCCATGACAACATCTTTGCAACTAGTTAGGGAGGGGGGGGATGGGGGGGGGGGGGAAATCAATGCAGGACGGCGGGGGTGCATGTTCGTGTGTGAGGAATGCATGCATGCATGGATGTGCATTCGTCTGTATGTGTGTGCGTCTATCGTTGTCTTTCTTTATGCATGTGTTTCCAGCCGCAGAATGTCGTGTGTGTGTGTGTGTGTGTGTGTGTGTGTGTGTGTGTGTGTGTGTGTGTGTGGCAATTAGAGAGCAGGCCAGTGACTGGAAGGAGCCAGGGGCAGTTGAAATGCCCCGGGGCCAACCAAGGGAAGGAATATTTTATCAGTCCCCTCACACGCTGTACACACTCACACAAACACGCACATACACACGCTGTACACACTCACACACACACACACACACACACACGCTGTACACACACACACACACACACACACACACACACTGCGAGCAAACAGATAACGACGTAAAAACTGGGTTCGCTTTCTTCGTGCGTTTCTTCACTACTGTCGTTAGCTTGAGCTAAACAGACACTTACTTCCGCCCTCATTCAGGCTTTTTATTGAAGCACACTTGGTGCTTCCTTCCCTCACTCCTCACTCCTTCCCTCTCTGTGTGCTGCAGTGAGGCGTTTGGGACGGAGGGTGTTTGCACAGCGTTGGGGAAACGAGACGAGGTGTTGTTATCTTTCCCCGCTGAAGTTTTCATTCTTTGTCAATCAAACACTCGTTAGATGATATTTCACTCATCAAAATGTGGTTCAAAAGTCGAGATGAACGCGGTTCAACATTGTTCGCTGTCCTCGTCTTCGACCACAGCGATCACTCATGATGCTTCCTCTCTTCTGTCTCCATCACATCTCTCTGTCTCTCTGTCTCAAGGCCTACCCTGACATTATCAAGCGGTATCTAGGCTAATCTGTTATGATCTGATTATGAACCATCTCTCGGCGTAAGACGCAGTTCGGTGCTACCTGCCCCCACACACACACACACACACACACACACACACACACACACACACACACTTCCGCGCGGGCACACGTAGCCATTACGAGGTGTCAGCCATTTTTCCGCTGCCTGGCAAAATTAACGGCGGGCGGATTCGCCAGTCACTCATCTGTGAGCGGCAGATGAGTGACTGGCGGGACAATAATGACATTTAAAGCTTTCTAATAATTTGTGGCGCTGCTGAGTTGAGGAATAAAGGGTTATGAATATTAGCTTTGTGCCAGATGTCATGGGGGGGGGTCCTGTATGGGTGATCATTCACAGATGGCTTAACGTTTTTTTTGGAGGATACTGTGAGATGTTTTTGCAAGATTTTATAGCCCATGGATGAGAAGGTCTTTTGACTTTATGACGCTGCATTTATTCTATGGGCTATTTGTTGCAAGAGAGAGCGAGAGAGAGAGAGAGAGAGAGACAGAGAGCGAGAGAGAGACAGAGAGAGAGACAGAGAGCGAGAGAGAGAGAGAGAGAGACAGAGAGAGAGAGAGAGAGAGAGAGACAGAGACAGAGACAGAGAGTGAGAGAGAGAGAGAGTGTCTTTTCCACTGTGAGTGACCTGGAGCTGATCCTCTCATGGGCCACTCCTTGAGTTTCACACCCCAGAAAGCTCACATGACCCTGGGTTGGCCGCCCGGGTAAGACCCAGGCCTCGGGGAGCTGCTATCCTGTTCCACACGGAATACACACACACACACACACACACACACACACACACACACACACATCTCTTCATGCACAAAAAAACATGGTACATAAAGCGCACACGTGGACGCTGATGTACATTCAACTTAAGTGCTCTACCTTCTCACTATTTTTTCTCACACACACACACACACACACACACACACACACACACACACACACACACACACACACACACACACACACACACACACACACACACACACACACACACACACACACACACACACACACATTACATTCCCAGAAATCCTCAGAGAGGTAAAGAAGGGCTCACGAGAGGGAGGGAGGGGAGAGGAGGAGAAAGAAGAAAAAAGTGTCGTTTATTGTATTCAGGCCATTCATAAGCTCCAGACTGTGGGGGTGGGGGTGGGGGGGGGGGGTTCCCTTTGCATGGCTCTGGAGGCCCCTCCCACCTCCAAATATTCTGAACATGCAGGAATTCCTCGCAACACAATTCCCAAGTAGGGGCACCGAAAACAGAGACACACACCCGTTTCTTCCACGAGGCAACTGTCCAATAAAGACTAGCAGAGTATTCTAAACACACACAAACACACACACACACACACACACACACACACACACACACACACACACACACACACACACACACACATACTTCAATACAAAACGCTCTCTGTGACCAATGCTGTTTGGCCTCCCCCTTTTTACTCCCGCGGAGGAGGAGAGACGGAGAGAAATCTCCTCCATGACATGCGCTGTCGACAAAACAACATGGCTCGTCTAGACTTCAGATCCTTGCTCAAAACTTCACCAACGCGTTTGGGGATTGCTCTCTGTAGAACATGCACGGACTACGATTTAGTGAACAAATAGGTAGACGGAGAGAGTTGTCATTACTACAACAAGAACGGGGCTTGCCAGGTGAACAGGCAGGGGAGAGCTAAGTAATTGCTTCCTGCAATCAAAGACGATTCCATCGGAGTAATTACGGGAAATAACGGGTGCTTCGCAATAAACAAAGCCGGTTACTTTGAACGATGACAGTTTTGCGGATCAGATTCAATAATGGCAGTAACCGGTGAGTCGTTTACAAGCCTTGTGTTGTGATTAAAGCACGTCGGAGGCTTCTTGTTGTGAGATTCGGAACCAAGTTTGCTGCAAATTATTTCATTTGTGGTGATCTGATGAGTAAAAGAAGAAAGATCGGAGAAGCCAGAGACGTGTTTAAGTGACAACAAGAGAAGAAACAAACACACAGGCCGGTTATCGGACCCACGATGTCGTTAAAAGTGTTTGCTGGAGTGTGTTGTTGTTATTCATACGCATGCTTTTACACGTTTTACATCAACGCGTGCAGGTGACATTAGTCTTCGGCTACTGAAATGCACTGCTTTTCTCTGCGTTATGAGGTTGTAGAGTGAATATCTTTTAGTAGTGGACAACCTGAAGACATCCCAATGGGTTCTGGGTAATTGTTAGAGATGTTCGGGTACCATTTGTTCGGCCAGTACCGATCAGATACCAGTGTGTTAAAAACAGACAAAATAAAGCATCTTCCTTCAAACAACTTCAAGTTTCTCTCCACAAACTACATTTACAAGATGACATTTGAACACATCATGATTTACTTTAACCCAGTACTAAGTTTTAACTGACCAGAACTTGAACGCATCATAATGCAACTCAATAATGCAACCTCCGTTAGCGTTAGCTGTGAGATTTAGCCAAGCAGGACTGTGCTGTCCACCGGCTGCTAGCGGCTAACGCTAACTAGCTCGCCTCCTGCTGATGAGCACAGACTTGCTGTTCACCACGTAGCATTGTGAGGGAACGTATACGGGGTTGCACGAGACTGTTTAAGTGCAGGTGTGTGGTACTCGTTTGCACATGCTCAGTAGCGATCGGGCAGGATGTGCGGAGCGAGTAGCGAGTGACACGTGTTGTTGTTCCTGTGTAGCTAACGTGAGCTGATAAATGACCTGACAACGAGCCATCAGATCGGTGCATCGACTTTATTTGATGTTATATCGAAGGTACTTCTGCATAACATGTGCTGTCACTGTTTTATGACGTTCTTCTGTTCTTGTGTGTTATGGTTGAGGCCAGCCCACTGCTGGCTGTGTGAGGGGGGGGGGGGGGGGTCAGGCCTGTTGACATAGCCATAGGTGATGGCAAAAATGTCAGTGTAAATGTGACTGCTCTCTCCGTGCCATTTTCCCGTAAAGGGTCATCACCACGGGCTGCCTGACACGCTGGAGAGCACCGACACGACATTAAACTACAGTACGCCTCCACGCGCAGCAACACAGCCGCTGCACTTCATTCCATCAGTTCAGAGGGGGGGGGGGGGGGGGAGAGACAGCGTAAGCTCAAATGAAAGTGTAGGCCGAAGAATTCACCCTTTCATGTTGAGCACCTTTGCTGTGTAACTATTGATTTTTCGCCTCTCGTCTTTGTGTTGCCGTTTTCTTTTTCGAACCTGAAGATAGAAGGCCAGACTCGGTTCAAGCGGGAGCACTTGTGATGGGGGGGGGGGGGGGGGGGGCACCACAGATTGTTCGCCTCGGTGAAGAGAGGTTCTCACACACATACATACAAAATGTGAAGATTTCTGAAAGTGTGCCTCTTTTGCTGCTTTCTCCCAATTCTTTCTCTGCGTCTTTGACGCCTTCGACTTCACCGCGTTTTGGTCGAACTCGGCACACAACTAACGCAGAGAGAGAGAAGGAGGGAGGGAGTCAAATGGACTGTGGAAGAAGAGGGGGAGGTGGGGGAGAGGGGGGGAGGGATGGCAGAGAGGACAAGGACTATAACAAAAGCTAAGAGCACTTAACGGCACAATGGCACCGCGGCCCTTTCCAAAAGTCAGCTGATGTGCTGAAGGGCGTTCAAAAAGTCCTTGGAACAAAGACGGGGAACCATCAGCTGAACTAAAGGGAAAACATCCGATTTTAACTTCGCCGTGGACGAACGCCACATTCTAACAGCTTACGCCCACTAAAAATATATATTTTTAGAAACTTAAACCTTCAATACGTCTTTCTCTGCACTAAAACACGAATTTACTCACAATACATCCTTTCAAGTGATCTCTTCCCAACAATGAAACAATATCTTGCAGCACCAACTTGAAAGCAGTCCCTAATGAACTCAAATCCAGTGGGAATGTGTCATTTGGGAACCAGCATTCAGTCCGTAGTCACGCCTTTGTGTGTGGGAGCTGTAGCGTGCCATTAACCGGTTTGTTTCTGACAGCTAGCGTGTTAGCTCTCTCTGACTATCTGAATGACGCAGACTCTGATAAACGCTTTTAATACACCAGCATTTTCCCCACTCGTGCTAAGCTATCAGCGCCGGCCAAACTGCAGCAGTCAGATAATACAGCCACGCTATCCCTGCGGTGGCACGTGCTAATAATAGCGCATTAGCTTCCTGCGAGTTGTTTGTTTGTGAATAACAGAAGGTTTTAGTCGGATGGTCTGCACCCACAAGCTCGGGTTACTGAAGATATTGTTGGGTGAACAGGATAAGTCTTTATCAGAGCAGCAACCTACTCGATTTAAATATGTTCTGTTGCATTTACAGTTCAGGGAGGATTCTCACCGGGCTGTTGTGCAGCCCGAGAGAGTTACAGACTCCTTCTTCAAGCTCCTCACGTCACCGCAACCGCCTTCGTTTCGCTCAAATCAACATATAGATTCTCCAAACTTGCGTCTCCACTTCCTCCTCCAAACATGTCCTTGACGGGCACAGGATGCGGTGTTCGGGGGGACGTTGGGGGGATTTGTAGTCCTATCAGCCTCGCAGCGCTGATAAGGCTCGCGAGACAGAGGAAGAGGAAGTGAGTGGTTTTTATTTTTTATTTTACAACAAGGCCCTATTTCCTGTGGAGCTCGGGCCCATGTGGACGGGAGTGATATGCCCCCCCCCCCCCCCGTGGACCGCCGGCGCTCTCAACCACACGGTCCCAAACCGAGCCACTTCCTGAAGGAGGCAGCCCCTCTGGGGGTGACTTCCTGTAAAAGTATGACCTCGCCGCCTAAAGAGGATCTCAGTGGAACAAAGACCTGGGAGCTAGTGTGTGCGACGTTTATACGCAGTGTGTGTGTGTGTGTGTGTGTGTGTGTGTGTGT
>NW_027635152.1:2500-25000 GCF_949748355.1 Melanostigma gelatinosum | reverse complement strand
TAAAAAAAAAATTCTTTTTCCAAAGTAACTAAAAAAATATTTTTTTTTCCAAAGTAACTAAAAAAATATTATTTTTTCCAAAGTAACTAAAAAAATATATTTTTTTCCAAAGTAACTAAAAAAATATATTTTTTTCCAAAGTAACTAAAAAAATATATTTTTTTCCAAAGTAACTAAAAAAATATTTTTTTTTCCAAAGTAACTAAAAAAATATTTTTTTTTTCCAAAGTAACTAAAAAAATATTTTTTTCCCCAAAGTAACTAAAAAAATATTTTTTTTTCCAAAGTAACTAAAAAAATATTTTTTTTTCCAAAGTAACTAAAAAAATATTTTTTTTCCCAAAGTAACTAAAAAAGTAACTTTTTTTACAAAGTAACTAAAAAAGTAATTTTTTTTCCAAAGTAACTAAAAAAGTAACTTTTTTTCCAGAGTAACTAAAAAAGTAACTTTTTTTCCAAAGTAACTAAAAAAGTAACTTTTTTTTACAAAGTAACTAAAAAAGTAATTTTTTTTCCAAAGTAACTAAAAAAAATTTTTTTTTTCCAAAGTAACTAAAAAAAATTTTTTTTTTCCAAAGTAACTAAAAAAATATTTTTTTTTCCAAAGTAACTAAAAAAATATTTTTTTTTCCAAAGTAACTAAAAAAAAATTTTGTTTTCCAAAGTAACTAAAAAAAAAATTTTTTTTCCAAAGTAACTAAAAAAAAAAATTTTTTTCCAAAGTAACTAAAAAAATATATTTTTTTCCAAAGTAACTAAAAAAAAAAAAAAAATTCCAAAGTAACTAAAAAAATATTTTTTTTTTCCAAAGTAACTAAAAAAATATTTTTTTTTCCAAAGTAACTAAAAAAATATTTTTTTTTCCAAAGTAACTAAAAAAAATTTTTTTTTTCCAAAGTAACTAAAAAATTTTTTTTTTTTTCCAAAGTAACTAAAAATATATATTTTTTTCCAAAGTAACTAAAAAAATATATTTTTTTCCAAAGTAACTAAAAAAATATTTTTTCCCCCAAAGTAACTAAAAAAATATTTTTTTTTACAAAGTAACTAAAAAAGTAACTTTTTTTACAAAGTAACTAAAAAAGTAATTTTTTTTCCAAAGTAACTAAAAAAGTAACTTTTTTTCCAGAGTAACTAAAAAAGTAACTTTTTTTCCAAAGTAACTAAAAAAGTAACTTATTTTACAAAGTAACTAAAAAAGTAATTTTTTTTCCAAAGTAACTAAAAAAGTAACTTTTTTTTACAAAGTAACTAAAAAAGTAACTTTTTTTCCAAAGTAACTAAAAAAATATATTTTTTTCCAAAGTAACTAAAAAAGTAACTTTTTTTCCAAAGTAACTAAAAAAGTAACTTTTTTTCCAAAGTAACTAAAAATATATATTTTTTTCCAAAGTAACTAAAAAAATATTTTTTTTTCCAAAGTAACTAAAAAAATATTTTTTTTTCCAAAGTAACTAAAAAAATATTTTTTTTTCCAAAGTAACTAAAAAAGTAACTTTTTTTCCAAAGTAACTAAAAAAATATATTTTTTTTCCAAAGTAACTAAAAAAATATTTTTTTTTCCAAAGTAACTAAAAAATATTTTTTTTTCCAAAGTAACTAAAAAAGTAACTTTTTTTCCAAAGTAACTAAAAAAGTAACTTTTTTTCCAAAGTAACTAAAAAAGTAACTTTTTTTCCAAAGTAACTAAAAAAATATTTTTTTTTCCAAAGTAACTAAAAGAGTAACTTTTTTTCCAAAGTAACTAAAAAAGTAACTTTTTTTCCAAAGTAACTAAAAAAATATTTTTTTTTCCAAAGTAACTAAAAAAATATTTTTTTTTCCAAAGTAACTAAAAAAATATTTTTTTTTCCAAAGTAACTAAAAAAATATTTTTTTTTCCAAAGTAACTAAAAAAATATTTTTTTTTCCAAAGTAACTAAAAAATATATTTTTTTCCAAAGTAACTAAAAAAATATTTTTTTTTCCAAAGTAACTAAAAAAATATTTTTTTTTCCAAAGTAACTAAAAAAAATGTTTTTTTCCAAAGTAACTAAAAAAATATTTTTTTTTCCAAAGTAACTAAAAAAGTAACTTTTTTTCCAAAGTAACTAAAAAAATATTTTTTTTTCCAAAGTAACTAAAAAAATATTTTTTTTTCCAAAGTAACTAAAAAAAAAATTCTTTTTCCAAAGTAACTAAAAAAATATTATTTTTTCCAAAGTAACTAAAAAAATATTATTTTTTCCAAAGTAACTAAAAAAATATATTTTTTTCCAAAGTAACTAAAAAAATATATTTTTTTCCAAAGTAACTAAAAAAATATATTTTTTTCCAAAGTAACTAAAAAAATATATTTTTTTCCAAAGTAACTAAAAAAATATTTTTTTTTCCAAAGTAACTAAAAAAATATTTTTTTTCCCAAAGTAACTAAAAAAATATTTTTTTTTCCAAAGTAACTAAAAAAATATTTTTTTTTCCAAAGTAACTAAAAAAATATTTTTTTTTCCAAAGTAACTAAAAAAGTAACTTTTTTTACAAAGTAACTAAAAAAGTAATTTTTTTTCCAAAGTAACTAAAAAAGTAACTTTTTTTCCAGAGTAACTAAAAAAGTAACTTTTTTTCCAAAGTAACTAAAAAAGTAACTTTTTTTTACAAAGTAACTAAAAAAGTAATTTTTTTTACAAAGTAACTAAAAAAGTAACTTTTTTTTACAAAGTAACTAAAAAAGTAACTTTTTTTACAAAGTAACTAAAAAAGTAATTTTTTTTCCAAAGTAACTAAAAAAGTAACTTTTTTTTCCAAAGTAACTAAAAAAAATTTTTTTTTTCCAAAGTAACTAAAAAAAATTTTTTTTTTCCAAAGTAACTAAAAAAATATTTTTTTTTCCAAAGTAACTAAAAATATATATTTTTTTTCCAAAGTAACTAAAAAAAAATTTTGTTTTCCAAAGTAACTAAAAAAAATTTTTTTTTTCCAAAGTAACTAAAAAAAAAAAATTTTTTCCAAAGTAACTAAAAAAATATTTTTTTTTCCAAAGTAACTAAAAAAAAATTTTTTTTTCCAAAGTAACTAAAAAAATATTTTTTTTTTCCAAAGTAACTAAAAAAATATTTTTTTTTCCAAAGTAACTAAAAAAATATTTTTTTTTCCAAAGTAACTAAAAAAATATTTTTTTTTCCAAAGTAACTAAAAAAATATTTCTTTTTCCAAAGTAACTAAAAAAAAATATTTTTTTCCAAAGTAACTAAAAAAAAAAAAAAATTTCCAAAGTAACTAAAAAAATATTTTTTTCCCCAAAGTAACTAAAAAAATATTTTTTTTTACAAAGTAACTAAAAAAGTAACTTTTTTTCCAAAGTAACTAAAAAAATATTTTTTTTTCCAAAGTAACTAAAAAAGTAACTTTTTTTCCAAAGTAACTAAAAAAATATTTTTTTTTCCAAAGTAACTAAAAAAATATTTTTTTTTCCAAAGTAACTAAAAAAATATTTTTTTTTCCAAAGTAACTAAAAAAATATTTTTTTTTCCAAAGTAACTAAAAAAATATTTTTTTTTCCAAAGTAACTAAAAAAAAAATTCTTTTTCCAAAGTAACTAAAAAAATATTATTTTTTCCAAAGTAACTAAAAAAATATTATTTTTTCCAAAGTAACTAAAAAAATATATTTTTTTCCAAAGTAACTAAAAAAATATATTTTTTTCCAAAGTAACTAAAAAAATATATTTTTTTCCAAAGTAACTAAAAAAATATTTTTTTTTCCAAAGTAACTAAAAAAATATTTTTTTTTCCAAAGTAACTAAAAAAATATTTTTTTTCCCAAAGTAACTAAAAAAATATTTTTTTTTCCAAAGTAACTAAAAAAATATTTTTTTTTCCAAAGTAACTAAAAAAATATTTTTTTTTCCAAAGTAACTAAAAAAGTAACTTTTTTTACAAAGTAACTAAAAAAGTAATTTTTTTTACAAAGTAACTAAAAAAGTAACTTTTTTTCCAGAGTAACTAAAAAAGTAACTTTTTTTCCAAAGTAACTAAAAAAGTAACTTTTTTTTACAAAGTAACTAAAAAAGTAATTTTTTTTACAAAGTAACTAAAAAAGTAACTTTTTTTTACAAAGTAACTAAAAAAGTAACTTTTTTTACAAAGTAACTAAAAAAGTAATTTTTTTTCCAAAGTAACTAAAAAAGTAACTTTTTTTTCCAAAGTAACTAAAAAAAAAAAAAAATTTCCAAAGTAACTAAAAAAAAATTTTTTTTCCAAAGTAACTAAAAAAATATTTTTTTTTCCAAAGTAACTAAAAATATATATTTTTTTTCCAAAGTAACTAAAAAAAAATTTTGTTTTCCAAAGTAACTAAAAAAAATTTTTTTTTTCCAAAGTAACTAAAAAAAAAAAAATTTTTCCAAAGTAACTAAAAAAATATTTTTTTTTCCAAAGTAACTAAAAAAAAAATTTTTTTTCCAAAGTAACTAAAAAAATATTTTTTTTTTCCAAAGTAACTAAAAAAATATTTTTTTTTCCAAAGTAACTAAAAAAATATTTTTTTTTCCAAAGTAACTAAAAAAATATTTTTTTTTCCAAAGTAACTAAAAAAATATTTCTTTTTCCAAAGTAACTAAAAAAATATTTTTTTTTCCAAAGTAACTAAAAAAAAAAAAAAATTTCCAAAGTAACTAAAAAAATATTTTTTTCCCCAAAGTAACTAAAAAAATATTTTTTTTTACAAAGTAACTAAAAAAGTAACTTTTTTTCCAAAGTAACTAAAAAAATATTTTTTTTCCAAAGTAACTAAAAAAGTAACTTTTTTTCCAAAGTAACTAAAAAAATATTTTTTTTTCCAAAGTAACTAAAAAAATATTTTTTTTTCCAAAGTAACTAAAAAAATATTTTTTTTTCCAAAGTAACTAAAAAAAAATTTTGTTTTCCAAAGTAACTAAAAAATTTTTTTTTTCCCAAAGTAACTAAAAAAAAAAAAAATTTTCCAAAGTAACTAAAAAAATATTTTTTTTTCCAAAGTAACTAAAAAAAAAATTTTTTTTCCAAAGTAACTAAAAAAATATTTTTTTTTTCCAAAGTAACTAAAAAAATATTTTTTTTTCCAAAGTAACTAAAAAAATATTTTTTTTTCCAAAGTAACTAAAAAAATATTTTTTTTTCCAAAGTAACTAAAAAAATATTTCTTTTTCCAAAGTAACTAAAAAAAAATATTTTTTTCCAAAGTAACTAAAAAAAAATATTTTTTACAAAGTAACTAAAAAAATATTTTTTTCCCCAAAGTAACTAAAAAAATATTTTTTTTTACAAAGTAACTAAAAAAGTAACTTTTTTTCCAAAGTAACTAAAAAAAATATTTTTTTTTCCAAAGTAACTAAAAAAATATTATTTTTTCCAAAGTAACTAAAAAAATATATTTTTTTCCAAAGTAACTAAAAAAATATATTTTTTTCCAAAGTAACTAAAAAAATATATTTTTTTCCAAAGTAACTAAAAAAATATATTTTTTTCCAAAGTAACTAAAAATATATTTTTTTTTCCAAAGTAACTAAAAAAATATTTTTTTTTCCAAAGTAACTAAAAAAATATTTTTTTTCCCAAAGTAACTAAAAAAATATTTTTTTTTCCAAAGTAACTAAAAAAATATTTTTTTTTCCAAAGTAACTAAAAAAATATTTTTTTTTCCAAAGTAACTAAAAAAGTAACTTTTTTTACAAAGTAACTAAAAAAGTAATTTTTTTTCCAAAGTAACTAAAAAAGTAACTTTTTTTCCAGAGTAACTAAAAAAGTAACTTTTTTTCCAAAGTAACTAAAAAAGTAACTTTTTTTTACAAAGTAACTAAAAAAGTAATTTTTTTTCCAAAGTAACTAAAAAAGTAACTTTTTTTTACAAAGTAACTAAAAAAGTAACTTTTTTTACAAAGTAACTAAAAAAGTAATTTTTTTTCCAAAGTAACTAAAAAAGTAACTTTTTTTTCCAAAGTAACTAAAAAAAATTTTTTTTTTCCAAAGTAACTAAAAAAAATTTTTTTTTTCCAAAGTAACTAAAAAAATATTTTTTTTTCCAAAGTAACTAAAAATATATATTTTTTTTCCAAAGTAACTAAAAAAAAATTTTGTTTTCCAAAGTAACTAAAAAAAATTTTTTTTTTCCAAAGTAACTAAAAAAAAAAAATTTTTTCCAAAGTAACTAAAAAAATATTTTTTTTTCCAAAGTAACTAAAAAAAAATTTTTTTTTCCAAAGTAACTAAAAAAATATTTTTTTTTTCCAAAGTAACTAAAAAAATATTTTTTTTTCCAAAGTAACTAAAAAAATATTTTTTTTTCCAAAGTAACTAAAAAAATATTTTTTTTTCCAAAGTAACTAAAAAAATATTTCTTTTTCCAAAGTAACTAAAAAAAAATATTTTTTTCCAAAGTAACTAAAAAAAAAAAAAAATTTCCAAAGTAACTAAAAAAATATTTTTTTCCCCAAAGTAACTAAAAAAATATTTTTTTTTACAAAGTAACTAAAAAAGTAACTTTTTTTCCAAAGTAACTAAAAAAATATTTTTTTTTCCAAAGTAACTAAAAAAGTAACTTTTTTTCCAAAGTAACTAAAAAAATATTTTTTTTTCCAAAGTAACTAAAAAAATATTTTTTTTTCCAAAGTAACTAAAAAAATATTTTTTTTTCCAAAGTAACTAAAAAAAAATGTTTTTTTCCAAAGTAACTAAAAAAATATTTTTTTTTCCAAAGTAACTAAAAAAAAAATTCTTTTTCCAAAGTAACTAAAAAAATATTATTTTTTCCAAAGTAACTAAAAAAATATTATTTTTTCCAAAGTAACTAAAAAAATATATTTTTTTCCAAAGTAACTAAAAAAATATATTTTTTTCCAAAGTAACTAAAAAAATATATTTTTTTCCAAAGTAACTAAAAAAATATTTTTTTTTCCAAAGTAACTAAAAAAATATTTTTTTTTCCAAAGTAACTAAAAAAATATTTTTTTTCCCAAAGTAACTAAAAAAATATTTTTTTTTCCAAAGTAACTAAAAAAATATTTTTTTTTCCAAAGTAACTAAAAAAATATTTTTTTTTCCAAAGTAACTAAAAAAGTAACTTTTTTTACAAAGTAACTAAAAAAGTAATTTTTTTTCCAAAGTAACTAAAAAAGTAACTTTTTTTCCAGAGTAACTAAAAAAGTAACTTTTTTTCCAAAGTAACTAAAAAAGTAACTTTTTTTTACAAAGTAACTAAAAAAGTAATTTTTTTTACAAAGTAACTAAAAAAGTAACTTTTTTTTACAAAGTAACTAAAAAAGTAACTTTTTTTACAAAGTAACTAAAAAAGTAATTTTTTTTCCAAAGTAACTAAAAAAGTAACTTTTTTTTCCAAAGTAACTAAAAAAAATTTTTTTTTTCCAAAGTAACTAAAAAAAAATTTTTTTTTCCAAAGTAACTAAAAAAATATTTTTTTTTCCAAAGTAACTAAAAATATATATTTTTTTTCCAAAGTAACTAAAAAAAAATTTTGTTTTCCAAAGTAACTAAAAAAAAATTTTTTTTTCCAAAGTAACTAAAAAAAAAAATTTTTTTCCAAAGTAACAAAAAAAATATTTTTTTTTCCAAAGTAACTAAAAAAAAAAATTTTTTTCCAAAGTAACTAATAAAATATTTTTTTTTTCCAAAGTAACTAAAAAAATATTTTTTTTTCCAAAGTAACTAAAAAAATATATTTTTTTCCAAAGTAACTAAAAAAATATTTTTTTTTCCAAAGTAACTAAAAAAATATTTCTTTTTCCAAAGTAACTAAAAAAAATATTTTTTTCCAAAGTAACTAAAAAAAAAAAAGAATTTCCAAAGTAACTAAAAAAATATTTTTTTCCCCAAAGTAACTAAAAAAATATTTTTTTTTACAAAGTAACTAAAAAAGTAACTTTTTTTCCAAAGTAACTAAAAAAATATTTTTTTTTCCAAAGTAACTAAAAAAAAAATTTGTTTTCCAAAGTAACTAAAAAATTTTTTTTTTCCCAAAGTAACTAAAAAAAAAAAAAATTTTCCAAAGTAACTAAAAAAATATTTTTTTTTCCAAAGTAACTAAAAAAAAATTTTTTTTTCCAAAGTAACTAAAAAAATATTTTTTTTTTCCAAAGTAACTAAAAAAATATTTTTTTTTCCAAAGTAACTAAAAAAATATTTTTTTTTCCAAAGTAACTAAAAAAATATTTTTTTTTCCAAAGTAACTAAAAAAATATTTCTTTTTCCAAAGTAACTAAAAAAAAATATTTTTTTCCAAAGTAACTAAAAAAAAAATTTTTTTACAAAGTAACTAAAAAAATATTTTTTTCCCCAAAGTAACTAAAAAAATATTTTTTTTTACAAAGTAACTAAAAAAGTAACTTTTTTTCCAAAGTAACTAAAAAATATATTTTTTTTTCCAAAGTAACTAAAAAAGTAACTTTTTTTCCAAAGTAACTAAAAAAATTTTTTTTTTTCCAAAGTAACTAAAAAAATATTTTTTTTTCCAAAGTAACTAAAAAATATTTTTTTTTTCCAAAGTAACTAAAAAAGTAACTTTTTTTCCAAATTAACTAAAAAAGTAACTTTTTTTCCAAAGTAACTAAAAAAGTAACTTTTTTTCCAAAGTAACTAAAAAAGTAACTTTTTTTCCAAAGTAACTAAAAAAGTAACTTTTTTTCCAAAGTAACTAAAAAAAAATATTTTTTTCCAAAGTAACTAAAAAAATATTTTTTTTTCCAAAGTAACTAAAAGAGTAACTTTTTTTCCAAAGTAACTAAAAAAGTAACTTTTTTTCCAAAGTAACTAAAAAAATATATTTTTTTCCAAAGTAACTAAAAAAATATTTTTTTTTCCAAAGTAACTAAAAAAATATTTTTTTTTCCAAAGTAACTAAAAAAATATTTTTTTTTCCAAAGTAACTAAAAAAATATTTTTTTTTCCAAAGTAACTAAAAAAATATTTTTTTTTCCAAAGTAACTAAAAAAATATTTTTTTTTCCAAAGTAACTAAAAAAATATTTTGTTTTCCAAAGTAACTAAAAAAAAAATTTTTTTTCCAAAGTAACTAAAAAAATATTTTTTTTTCCAAAGTAACTAAAAAAGTAACTTTTTTTCCAAAGTAACTAAAAAAATATTTTTTTTTCCAAAGTAACTAAAAAAATATTTTTTTTTCCAAAGTAACTAAAAAAAAATTTCTTTTTCCAAAGTAACTAAAAAAATATTTTTTTTTCCAAAGTAACTAAAAAAATATTATTTTTTCCAAAGTAACTAAAAAAATATATTTTTTTCCAAAGTAACTAAAAACATATATTTTTTTCCAAAGTAACTAAAAAAATATATTTTTTTCCAAAGTAACTAAAAAAATATTTTTTTTTCCAAAGTAACTAAAAAAATATTTTTTTTTTCCAAAGTAACTAAAAAAATATTTTTTTCCCCAAAGTAACTAAAAAAATATTTTTTTTTCCAAAGTAACTAAAAAAATATTTTTTTTTCCAAAGTAACTAAAAAAATATTTTTTTTTCCAAAGTAACTAAAAAAGTAACTTTTTTTACAAAGTAACTAAAAAAGTAATTTTTTTTCCAAAGTAACTAAAAAAGTAACTTTTTTTCCAGAGTAACTAAAAAAGTAACTTTTTTTCCAAAGTAACTAAAAAAGTAACTTTTTTTTACAAAGTAACTAAAAAAGTAATTTTTTTTCCAAAGTAACTAAAAAAGTAACTTTTTTTTACAAAGTAACTAAAAAAGTAACTTTTTTTACAAAGTAACTAAAAAAGTAATTTTTTTTCCAAAGTAACTAAAAAAGTAACTTTTTTTTCCAAAGTAACTAAAAAAAATTTTTTTTTTCCAAAGTAACTAAAAAAAAAAAAAAATTTCCAAAGTAACTAAAAAAATATTTTTTTTTCCAAAGTAACTAAAAAAATATTTTTTTTTCCAAAGTAACTAAAAAAAAATTTTGTTTTCCAAAGTAACTAAAAAATTTTTTTTTTTTCCAAAGTAACTAAAAAAAAATTTTTTTTTCCAAAGTAACTAAAAAAATATTTTTTTTTCCAAAGTAACTAAAAAAAAAAAAAAATTTCCAAAGTAACTAAAAAAATATTTTTTTTTCCAAAGTAACTAAAAAAATATTTTTTTTTCCAAAGTAACTAAAAAAATATTTTTTTTTCCAAAGTAACTAAAAAAAAAAATTTTTTTCCAAAGTAACTAAAAAAAAATTTTTTTTTTCCAAAGTAACTAAAAAAAAAAATTTTTTTCCAAAGTAACTAAAAAAAAATATTTTTTTCCAAAGTAACTAAAAAAATATTTTTTCCCCCAAAGTAACTAAAAAAATATTTTTTCCCCCAAAGTAACTAAAAAAGTAACTTTTTTTACAAAGTAACTAAAAAAGTAATTTTTTTTCCAAAGTAACTAAAAAAGTAACTTTTTTTCCAGAGTAACTAAAAAAGTAACTTTTTTTCCAAAGTAACTAAAAAAGTAACTTATTTTACAAAGTAACTAAAAAAGTAATTTTTTTTCCAAAGTAACTAAAAAAGTAACTTTTTTTTACAAAGTAACTAAAAAAGTAACTTTTTTTACAAAGTAACTAAAAAAGTAATTTTTTTTACAAAGTAACTAAAAAAGTAACTTTTTTTTACAAAGTAACTAAAAAAAGGGTTAGGGTTATGGTTAGGGTTTAGGGTTAGGGGGTTAGGGTTAGGGGGTTAGTGTTAGGGTTAGGGTTAGGTTAGGGTTTTTGCCTCCCGAACGTCATGACAACGTCCGAGAGAAGTGCACTGTCCATAAACCGACTCTGAGTTGCCAGCAAGGCAACCACCACCCCCCGGTGTCCTGGCCTTAGCCAAATTTGTCCGTCCATTCTCCCACCGATGTAACCCCCGATGTTCCACAAGCACACCTGCGTACACACACGCTTAAAAATTTAGACTGTTTTGTCTTAAATAAAAATTAATAGCAGACTGTATGGTCTGACCCCTGCTCTCCGAGCAGACTGTATGGTCTGAGCCCTGCGCTCAGAGCAGACCGAGCTTGTCCTGCACTCCACGCAGACTAAATGGTCTTGGCCCTGCCCTCCAAATTAAGCCAATCGTGCAACGTTTCGGAGAAATCACTCCTTCTTCAGGCAAATGGCTTAATTTTCGGTCACGCGTATTTCGTGACTGTTTCATTGTAACTTGTGAAACTGTATCTAATTGCCGTCTCCCCCAGTGAGGTTAAGTTTAGGGCAACAGTACAGGGACTGGATAAAAAAATGGAGGCTGGGTCGGAGGGCGATAGCCACCTCACTGACAACATTCCACGCAACGAGTACGGTAAAGGCACGGGCTAAGTTAGGTTAGGGTTTTTGCCTCCCGAACGTCATGACAACGTCCGAGAGAAGTGCACTGTCCATAAACCGACTCTGAGTTGCCAGCAAGGCAACCACCACCCCCCGGTGTCCTGGCCTTAGCCAAATTTGTCCGTCCATTCTCCCACCGACGTAACCCCCGATGTTCCACAAGCACACCTGCGTACACACACGCTTAAAAATTTAGACAGTTTTGTCTTAAATAAAAATTAATAGCAGACTGTATGGTCTGACCCCTGCTCTCCGAGCAGACTGTATGGTCTGAGCCCTGCGCTCAGAGCAGACCGAGCTTGTCCTGCACTCCACGCAGACTAAATGGTCTTGGCCCTGCCCTCCAAATTAAGCCAATCGTGCAACGTTTCGGAGAAATCACTCCTTCTTCAGGCAAATGGCTTAATTTTCGGTCACGCGTATTTCGTGACTGTTTCATTGTAACTTGTGAAACTGTATCTAATTGCCGTCTCCCCCAGTGAGGTTAAGTTTAGGGCAACAGTACAGGGACTGGATAAAAAAATGGAGGCTGGGTCGGAGGGCGATAGCCACCTCACTGACAACATTCCACGCAACGAGTACGGTAAAGGCACGGGCTAAGTTAGGTTAGGGTTTTTGCCTCCCGAACGTCATGACAACGTCCGAGAGAAGTGCACTGTCCATAAACCGACTCTGAGTTGCCAGCAAGGCAACCACCACCCCCCGGTGTCCTGGCCTTAGCCAAATTTGTCCGTCCATTCTCCCACCGACGTAACCCCCGATGTTCCACAAGCACACCTGCGTACACACACGCTTAAAAATTTAGACAGTTTTGTCTTAAATAAAAATTAATAGCAGACTGTATGGTCTGACCCCTGCTCTCCGAGCAGACTGTATGGTCTGAGCCCTGCGCTCAGAGCAGACCGAGCTTGTCCTGCACTCCACGCAGACTAAATGGTCTTGGCCCTGCCCTCCAAATTAAGCCAATCGTGCAACGTTTCGGAGAAATCACTCCTTCTTCAGGCAAATGGCTTAATTTTCGGTCACGCGTATTTCGTGACTGTTTCATTGTAACTTGTGAAACTGTATCTAATTGCCGTCTCCCCCAGTGAGGTTAAGTTTAGGGCAACAGTACAGGGACTGGATAAAAAAATGGAGGCTGGGTCGGAGGGCGATAGCCACCTCACTGACAACATTCCACGCAACGAGTACGGTAAAGGCACGGGCTAAGTTAGGTTAGGGTTTTTGCCTCCCGAACGTCATGACAACGTCCGAGAGAAGTGCACTGTCCATAAACCGACTCTGAGTTGCCAGCAAGGCAACCACCACCCCCCGGTGTCCTGGCCTTAGCCAAATTTGTCCGTCCATTCTCCCACCGACGTAACCCCCGATGTTCCACAAGCACACCTGCGTACACACACGCTTAAAAATTTTGACTGTTTTGTCTTAAATAAAAATTAATAGCAGACTGTATGGTCTGACCCCTGCTCTCCGAGCAGACTGTATGGTCTGAGCCCTGCGCTCAGAGCAGACCGAGCTTGTCCTGCACTCCACGCAGACTAAATGGTCTTGGCCCTGCCCTCCAAATTAAGCCAATCGTGCAACGTTTCGGAGAAATCACTCCTTCTTCAGGCAAATGGCTTAATTTTCGGTCACGCGTATTTCGTGACTGTTTCATTGTAACTTGTGAAACTGTATCTAATTGCCGTCTCCCCCAGTGAGGTTAAGTTTAGGGCAACAGTACAGGGACTGGATAAAAAAATGGAGGCTGGGTCGGAGGGCGATAGCCACCTCACTGACAACATTCCACGCAACGAGTACGGTAAAGGCACGGGCTAAGTTAGGTTAGGGTTTTTGCCTCCCGAACGTCATGACAACGTCCGAGAGAAGTGCACTGTCCATAAACCGACTCTGAGTTGCCAGCAAGGCAACCACCACCCCCCGGTGTCCTGGCCTTAGCCAAATTTGTCCGTCCATTCTCCCACCGACGTAACCCCCGATGTTCCACAAGCACACCTGCGTACACACACGCTTAAAAATTTTGACTGTTTTGTCTTAAATAAAAATTAATAGCAGACTGTATGGTCTGACCCCTGCTCTCCGAGCAGACTGTATGGTCTGAGCCCTGCGCTCAGAGCAGACCGAGCTTGTCCTGCACTCCACGCAGACTAAATGGTCTTGGCCCTGCCCTCCAAATTAAGCCAATCGTGCAACGTTTCGGAGAAATCACTCCTTCTTCAGGCAAATGGCTTAATTTTCGGTCACGCGTATTTCGTGACTGTTTCATTGTAACTTGTGAAACTGTATCTAATTGCCGTCTCCCCCAGTGAGGTTAAGTTTAGGGCAACAGTACAGGGACTGGATAAAAAAATGGAGGCTGGGTCGGAGGGCGATAGCCACCTCACTGACAACATTCCACGCAACGAGTACGGTAAAGGCACGGGCTAAGTTAGGTTAGGGTTTTTGCCTCCCGAACGTCATGACAACGTCCGAGAGAAGTGCACTGTCCATAAACCGACTCTGAGTTGCCAGCAAGGCAACCACCACCCCCCGGTGTCCTGGCCTTAGCCAAATTTGTCCGTCCATTCTCCCACCGACGTAACCCCCGATGTTCCACAAGCACACCTGCGTACACACACGCTTAAAAATTTAGACTGTTTTGTCTTAAATAAAAATTAATAGCAGACTGTATGGTCTGACCCCTGCTCTCCGAGCAGACTGTATGGTCTGAGCCCTGCGCTCAGAGCAGACCGAGCTTGTCCTGCACTCCACGCAGACTAAATGGTCTTGGCCCTGCCCTCCAAATTAAGCCAATCGTGCAACGTTTCGGAGAAATCACTCCTTCTTCAGGCAAATGGCTTAATTTTCGGTCACGCGTATTTCGTGACTGTTTCATTGTAACTTGTGAAACTGTATCTAATTGCCGTCTCCCCCAGTGAGGTTAAGTTTAGGGCAACAGTACAGGGACTGGATAAAAAAATGGAGGCTGGGTCGGAGGGCGATAGCCACCTCACTGACAACATTCCACGCAACGAGTACGGTAAAGGCACGGGCTAAGTTAGGTTAGGGTTTTTGCCTCCCGAACGTCATGACAACGTCCGAGAGAAGTGCACTGTCCATAAACCGACTCTGAGTTGCCAGCAAGGCAACCACCACCCCCCGGTGTCCTGGCCTTAGCCAAATTTGTCCGTCCATTCTCCCACCGACATAACCCCCGATGTTCCACAAGCACACCTGCGTACACACACGCTTAAAAATTTAGACAGTTTTGTCTTAAATAAAAATTAATAGCAGGCTGTATGGTCTGACCCCTGCTCTCCGAGCAGACTGTATGGTCTGAGCCCTGCGCTCAGAGCAGACCGAGCTTGTCCTGCACTCCACGCAGACTAAATGGTCTTGGCCCTGCCCTCCAAATTAAGCCAATCGTGCAACGTTTCGGAGAAATCACTCCTTCTTCAGGCAAATGGCTTAATTTTCGGTCACGCGTATTTCGTGACTGTTTCATTGTAACTTGTGAAACTGTATCTAATTGCCGTCTCCCCCAGTGAGGTTAAGTTTAGGGCAACAGTACAGGGACTGGATAAAAAAATGGAGGCTGGGTCGGAGGGCGATAGCCACCTCACTGACAACATTCCACGCAAGGGTTAGGGTTAGGGTTAGGGTTAGGGGTTAGGGGTTAGGGGTTAGGGTTAGGGTTAGGGGTTAGGGGTTAGGGTTAGGGTTAGGTAAGGGAAAAAAGTAATTCTGCCTACCAAAGGGGTAGGCAGAGAGCACGGGCACATACAGTGTATCCTGCTCCCTCTTCCGCCTCCAAATAAGATGACTATTTTTGTTTTTCCTTTAGGCCGCTGGACAACATTTTTGAGTTTTCCTTCCGGCGTCCACCCGCGGATCACCCCTCCCCAACGTCCAGTCCTGAAATCAGGTAAGTTGAGAGTAAGTACCCTTATGTTTGGCAGAGATCTGTCCATTAGTATGTAACTACATATTCTCTGCGCCCCAACTCCTACATTAACTGTTTGAGCCAACACTCTAGCATCTCCAAGGCAGTTGTTGGCGTCCATTGTGCTGGGTCATCCGGTAGTACCCCAAAGAGATGTCCCTCCACACCGTCCAATACCCTATAATTCTCTTCCAAAAACAGATTTATTTTCATTATCAGGGTCTGTGTTCTCGGTGGGAGTTGTGTTGAGAATGGCATGAGTGATACAGAGACCTCCGCCTGGGGAAAGACTCTGCCCATCACTGCCATTAACTGCCGAAATTGTTTTTTTATGGTGTTACACAAATTCCCTCTCAGACAGTTGTTCATGCCAATGGAGAGCACAATCTTTCGGGCAAGGGGACAAGGGTCCAATTTCTCCAGGATTCCCTTTAGATGGTGAATTTGGGCCTCCGGAAAGCTGTCCACCTGCACCAGTGGATGACCATAACCTGGTATTCTGCCTAGATTAGAGTCACCTATCACCAGCACTGGTTTTTCCACCTTCAAGGACCATTTCATTAGTTTTTGGTAGGTGTCCCCATGCCGGGTCGGTCTTTGTGACTGAGGGGGTTCCGCAGCCTCAAGGGGAAGCGATGCCCGCCCAATCACTGGCATCCCCATACCCAAATTGAGAATGTTCTCTGTTACCAAGCCACTCACTCCACTAGGTGGGCTGGGTAAGATGTTATCCAGTGGCCCCAGGTCAAAGGTGGGGTGAAAGTAGAGTGCAGCACAGTCCACCTCAGGATTAGATGGTTCAAGTGGGATGGGCTGGGCCCTCTCCTCACAGTTTAAATCCTGCCTAAGGCATACCTGAGCCTGCACAATCATTTCAGGATCCACCCTCTCTGCTGTAATCTCACTGGGGCCAATCTCACCCAAGATGGAGGAAGTGGGTTGGGGTAGGGGGTTGGATTTGGGGTTAGGACAGGAATTAGGGTTGGGGTTAGGACCAGCATTAGGGTCAGGGTTAGGATGCGAACTGGACTCAAGACTGAAGCTGGGGTTAGGGCCTGGGCCAGAGCCGGTACTATGGATCGTCAGCTCTGGAAATTGCTCATCATCCCCAGCAGAGTCCGGACAGGAGTCGACCCACTCCAATGGAGGCTTCGGCCCACCCTGCGCTAGCGATCTCAAGGCAGAAATGGACGAGGCTAGTAGTCGTGTTTTATACCTTGCTTTGCCATAGGCGATTGCTTTATCACAGGCTACTTGATCGAAAGGAGGAAGGTCCTGCAGGCAAGCTGTTATAACCTGATCATAATGCTGCTCGAGAATAGTCATGTTACTGCGCATCCATTCATCTGTATTTAATTTTATCTTTGCAGTGGTCTCAGCATTAGGGGACGAGGGTTTAATAAAGGAGGTCAACTTGTTGACTTGTCTCCGCATCCCTACTGGGAACAGCTGAGTCCAAAAGGTCCTGTCTACCACCTCTGCATGATGGACTGCTTGTAACAGCTTGAAATATCTTTTCTTAAGCTTATTTTCAGATTCATTAGCAGGGATAGCTGGTCTAATGTTTCCCACGCTCCTAGGTGGCCTGTCAACATGAATGCGGGACGACGACTGTTCATGATTCCCAGAGGCCATGGTCTAACCCCATAAGGAGCCAGGTAAGTGGACAAATAAATAGAGGTCCTGGGTTTACAAAAAACGAACAAACAAAGGGGAAAGGAAATTGCTTAACAATTGCCTTCTGATTATTTCAGATTGATCCCTCCCTGATATTAAAAAGAATTTTTTTCTTCCCTTTCTCTAGGTCGATTTCATAGGCGACCTGAGATTATTAAGGTATGATAGCACAATCAATTGCACTCTTGTACCAACAACTTCGATAGGCGAGGATCAAGTAAGTTTTTTTTTAAAAAGGCATGGATCACGGGTCCATATGTTAAAAGTCAGTTAGGCTAAAAACTGAAGTGCAAATAATTGTCCAACAGTTGCCTACTGGTTTTTTCAAATTGATCCTAATCGGCCTTTAAGAAGTTATTTGCTTTTCCTCTAGGTCCCTCTACTAAAAGACCTGAGTATTTAAAGCGCACTTAGCACGTTTCTGGGACACTAGCACATTAATATTGCATTTTTAGGCTTTAAAAGAACCCGAGAAAAGGCCAGTTTATTTTAAAAAAGCACAATGTGCTTCACTGTGTCAAACCACACTCAAAACCCCATTTAAAGTGTCAACACACACGTCACACTGGCAAACTGTGCAAAACCACCCCACACACACACACTCTAAGGTGGCTGGTTTCTCGAGGCCTTTGGCCGTTGGCTGGAAGACCAGAAAAATGTCAAAAGTGCTATCTAAGTGCAGTAAAGTGCAATTTCTTGTGCAAATTACTTTCCTGGGAAGGGATCAAATAATTGTAAAAACATGGATCTAAAAACCATATGTTTAAGAATCAGCAAGGCTAAAAGTTAAGTGCAATAAAAAGAGCTCCTGACGTTTCGCCACTCTGTGGCTTCTTCAGAGGAAATGTTAGGGTTAGGGTTAGGGTTAGGGTTAGGGTTAGGGTTAGGGTTAGGGTTAGGGGGTTAGGGTTAGGGTTAGGGTTAGGGGGTTAGGGTTAGGGTTAGGGGGTTAGGGGGTTAGGGTTAGGGTTAGGGTTAGGGGGTTAGGGTTAGGGTTGGGGTTGGGGTTAGGGTTAGGGTTAGGGGTTAGGTTTAGTTAAGAGCGGGGCCCTCCTAAGAGGGCCACGAGGGGCACTGGCACAAGGGGGCGGTTAGGGTTAGGGTTGGGTTAGGGGTTAGGGTTAGGGTTAGGGTTAGGGTTAGGGTGGTTAGGGTTAGGGTTAGGGTTAGGGTTAGGGTTAGGGTTAGGTTCAGGAGAAAAAAAGGGTTAGGGTTAGGGTTAGGGTTAGGGTAAGGGTTAGGGTTAGGGTTAGGGTTAGGGTTAGTTAAAAGCGGGGCCCTCCTAAGAGGGTTAGGGTTAGGGTTAGGGTTAGGGTTAGGGTTAGGGTTAGGGTTGGGTTAGGGTTAGGGTTAGGGTTAGGGTTAGAGTTGGGTTAGGGTTAGGGTTAGGGTTAGGGTTAGGGTTAGGGGTTAGGGGTTAGGGTTAGGGGTTAGGGTTAGGGTTAGGGTTAGGGTTAGGGTTAGGGGTTAGGGTTAGGGTTAGGGTTAGGGTTAGGGTTAGGTTTGGTTAAAAGCGGGGCCCTCCTAAGAGGGCCACGAGGGGCACTGGCACAAGGGTTAGGGTTAGGGTTAGGGTTAGGGTTAGGGTTAGGGTTAGGGTTAGGGTTAGGGTTAGGGTTAGGGTTAGGGTTAGGGTTAGGGTTAGGGTTAGGGTTAGGGTTAGGGTTAGGGTTAGGGGTTAGGGGTTAGGGTTAGGGTTAGGGTTAGGGTTAGGGTTAGGGTTAGGGTTAGGGTTAGGGTTAGGGTTAGGGTTGGGTTAGGGTTAGGGTTAGGGTTAGGGTTAGGGTTAGGGTTAGGGTTAGGGTTAGGGTTAGGGTTAGGGTTAGGGGTTAGGGTTAGGGTTAGGGTTAGGGTTAGGGTTAGGGTTAGGGTTAGGGTTGGTTAAGAGCGGGGCCCTCCTAAGAGGGCCACGAGGGGCACTGGCACAAGGGGGCTGTCCTTTAAAAAGGCTTTAAAAAAAACCCTAATAAAAAACAATTAAAAAACAATTAAACAATTTTATTAAAAACAGCCTGACAGCAGAGCAACCGCCAGCGGGACAGACGGAGAGGAGATGCTAAAAGGGGAAGGGAGGTTAAAAGGCACAATAATTATATAAATATAAAAAGATAATTTAACATATAATAAATGTAAACACACACACACATCTAAAACTTTAAAAAAATAAATAAATAGATAAGTGCTTTTAAAAATTAAGTGCTTTAAAATGTAAAAAAAACATACAAAATTGAAAACATGTCTAAAATTATGCCAAATAACCCCCTCCAACTTCAGCCACACGGTTGGGAATCTAAAAAATGGGCCTCGTCTGCCTGTGGGGGGAGGGAAGGACATAGGGTGCATCTCCAACATGGGAAGATTTAAAATAAATAAATAAATAATCAGATAATTAAAAATATAAATAAATAATTTAACAATAATACACAATTAAAATCGTTAAGCGGGTGAATAAAAACATGCATAATATATTAAAACCAAACGTGAAAGACAAGTATAAATATATAAAATATTAATAAATAAATAAACATGTATATAATATAAGATAAATAACCTGCTGGAGATGTAATGGGGGTGAGAGAAGGGACAAAGGGATGGCAGGCGAGGCTCCAATAAAAACAGACTGGGAGTTAGTATTTTTCGTTCAGCCCGTGAGGGTCTATAGTACCCAGTCTGTGGATCCATTTCCTCTCCGCTGCTTGCCGCTGTGCCCCGCTCCACTGCCCGCTGCTCTCCAGGCCCACACTTTGGAGACCATGTGAGCCATGGAGTTTAAAATGTGCATATAGGACGCTCGTACCATTCCCACTATTGATCATATAAAAATGCTGCTTAATTCTAAGATGCAGCTCATTCTTTGTCTCCCCCACGTATAGTTTGTGGCAGGCCCCGCATCTAAGAGCATAAACCACATTCGATGCTGTGGGTGGCAGGGCCTGCCCCAAGTTAAAACCGAGTTTGCTCTGGGGGTTAAAAACGTGGGGGAGACGCATAAAACCGATCTCCGAACCTCGAAGCGCCTCCCTCCTGGTCTCTGTTTTGTTCAGGTCAGTGTGGACCAGGATATCCTTTAGGTTTTTATTCCTACGAAAGGCGGAGATCATCCGGCACCCAACCAGGGCGGCACAGTCCTCCCTCGTCCCCTGGAAGTTGCTTCTCAGTGTCCTTAGAAAGTTGTGTGTCCCATCTGAGAAGGTTGTAATTAAGGGGACAAGGGATAGGTCGGACGGACGCACCTGGGTGTTGTTGTTGAAGGTGCCGGCTACCTCCGCCTTAGTACTTCTGAGGAAGCGCTTCGAGTAACCCCTGAGCCTCAACGCACCAAAGAGGGTGCTGGTAGCCTCCTCCACATGCTCCGGGAAGGTGCAGATTCTGTGGAAGCGGATCAGCTGGGATTTGATGAGACCTCTGTACGTGTGCTTGGGGTGATAGCTCGACTTGTGAAGGAGTGCATGGCGGTCAGTGTCCTTAAAATATACCCTAGTGGCTAGTGTTTTCTGCTGGTCGCCGGAGTCACGGAAGAAGACCCGTGTGTCGAGGAACTCGACCGTGTCTGCCTGGATATTGTGTTTGAGTTTGATCCTGGGATGATGTGAGTTGAGGGTGTCCAGAAATGTATGAAAGTCCTGTTCTGTGTGATTCCAGAGGCCGAAGATGTCGTCCAGGTACCGGAAGTACAGGAGGGGTTTGTATTGCATTTTGGTGAAGGCCTCCTCCTCCCAATGGGCCAGGTAGATGTCAGCATACGATGGTGAGTATTTCCGGCCCATTGCACAGCCACACAGCTGGAGATAGTGTTTATTGTTGAACTTGAAGTCATTTCTGGTGAGGGTGATTTGTAGTAACTGTATGATTTCTTTGTCGGGTCTGGCTGGATCTGGGTGTTTATTGAAAATGTGTTGAATGGCAGCAAGGCCGAGTGGTGTTTCAATATTCGTATAAAGGGAGTCTATGTCTATGGAAAAAAGGAAAGTGTGACCGGGTACTTGAAGGTTTTTTATTTTATTAACAAACTGGTAGGTGTCTTGAAGATAACTGGGATGAAGTCTGGAGAGTGGGTTGATGAAATGGTCTATGTATTCTGTTATTCTATATGTTTCGGAGCTACAGTCACTGACAATGGGGCGGCCGACCGGAACAACAGAGGGGACCGTCCACGTCCCAGGAGGCTTGTGGATCTTGGGGAGAAGGTAGAAGAGGCGAGGCCTGGGTTCATCTGGACCGTCCAGGTATTGTTTTTGTTTTGCAGTGATATGTTTGTTATGGTGTAGACTATGTGTAATGTTCCTTACAAGTTGTTGTGTTTCTAGTTGTATAGAATGTGTAAGTGGTTTATAGTATGTGTTGTCATTTAACTGTCTTTCGGCTTCTAAAATGTAGTTGTGTCTGTCCTGTAAAACTATTTGTCCCCCTTTATCTGCTGGTTTGATGACTATGTGTTTGTTGTTGCTAAGTGTTTTAATGATGCGTTGCTGTTCCTGGCTAATGTTGGATTGCGTGTGTGTAGGGGGACGCCATCGTGTGAGTGTTTGTAAATTCATGTGAATTAATTGTGTGATTACTGGTGAGATGGTGTCCGAGCGTGGTTCCCAGATGGACGGTCCAGTGAAGGGTACAGGCTCCCGCCCCTGTGCTCCCCAGAAGTGGTCGATCAGTTTCAGCCTCCTGTGAAAGGTGTGGAGATCCCCCCTGAGCTCCGGTCGGGTGGGAGGTCTTGGTGTGGGAATGAAAGTGAGACCTTTTTCCAGTATCTCCAGCTGTGCGGCCGTGAGGGAGAAGGTAGAACAGAGGTTGGTGATATTGGAGGTATGGGGAGATGTATGATTACATTCCTCCCCAGTTACATGTTTAAATGTTGCTTCCAGTACCTGAGCAACACTCCGGCCGTCTCCGCTGTCCAGTGAATACCATCTTTTGGGTTGACGTGAAAGAGAAGTGGGTTAATTTCCGGAATGAAGTTGTATTTGTTAGCGATGAAAGTGTTAAACTGGGTGAGAAGTGTTTGTTTTCTGGGTGTCAGTGTGTCCGAAAAGTTGATAATTGGGATGTAGATGGTGGCGTTGGGAAAAGTGAGTTGGCTGGTCCTCCACAGATGTCCGAGTTGTTTTTGCATGGTGAGGAGATGGTTCTCTGCCAAACAGTTATTGAGGCCTATTGAGAGAATGATGTGTACTGTGTCTAACTGAGGAGGGAGTTTCTTAAATACGTCTGTGATATGGTAAAGGGTGGCTCCGGGGTAACTATCTATCTGTATGTGTGGATGTCTAAATGTTGGGATGCGTGCGAGGTTCGAGTCCCCAACAATCAGGGTCGTCTTCCGCACGTCCAGCGACCAGTCTTGTGATTTTCTATGGGTGTGGGGGTGTTTGTGGGGTTCTAGCCGTCCTGGGGAGCCAGGTGGCACCGCCGAGCCCCTGCTGTGGTTTGAGGTGGACAACTCAGGTGTTGGGGATGAAGTCAGCTTTTCGCTTTTTGTTGTTCCCTTCATCATCATGAGTCCGTTGTCCACCTCAGTGCCCGCCTGCGTGTTAGCGGGCCTGACGGCAACCAGCACTGGCTCCCTCTGCTGTCCGGGTGTTATTTCTGTCAATGGAGAGGA
>NW_027635153.1:0-35919 GCF_949748355.1 Melanostigma gelatinosum | reverse complement strand
TATTTTTTTTTCCAAAGTAACTAAAAAAATATTTTTTTTTCCAAAGTAACTAAAAAAATATTTTTTTTTCCAAAGTAACTAAAAAAATATTTTTTTTTCCAAAGTAACTAAAAAAATATTTTTTTTTCCAAAGTAACTAAAAAAATATTTTTTTTTCCAAAGTAACTAAAAAAATATTTTTTTTTCCAAAGTAACTAAAAAAATATTTTTTTTTCCAAAGTAACTAAAAAAATATTTTTTTTTCCAAAGTAACTAAAAAAATATTTTTTTTTCCAAAGTAACTAAAAAAATATTTTTTTTTCCAAAGTAACTAAAAAAATATATTTTTTTCCAAAGTAACTAAAAAAATATATTTTTTTCCAAAGTAACTAAAAAAATATATTTTTTCCAAAGTAACTAAAAAAATATTTTTTTTTCCAAAGTAACTAAAAAAATATATATTTTTTCCAAAGTAACTAAAAAAATATTTTTTTTTCCAAAGTAACTAAAAAAATATTTTTTTTTCCAAAGTAACTAAAAAAATATTTTTTTTTCCAAAGTAACTAAAAAAAATTTTTTTTTCCAAAGTAACTAAAAAAATATTTTTTTTTCCAAAGTAACTAAAAAAATATTTTTTTTTCCAAAGTAACTAAAAAAATATTTTTTTTTCCAAAGTAACTAAAAAAATATTTTTTTTCCAAAGTAATTAAAAAAAAAATTTTTTTTCCAAAGTAACTAAAAAAATATTTTTTTTTCCAAAGTAACTAAAAAAATATTTTTTTTTCCAAAGTAACTAAAAAAATATTTTTTTTTCCAAAGTAACTAAAAACATTTTTTTTTTCCAAAGTAACTAAAAAAAAATTTTTTTTTCCAAAGTAACTAAAAAAATATTTTTTTTTCCAAAGTAACTAAAAAAATATTTTTTTTCCCAAAGTAACTAAAAAAATATTTTTTTTTCCAAAGTAACTAAAAAAATATTTTTTTTTCCAAAGTAACTAAAAAAATATTTTTTTTCCCAAAGTAACTAAAAAAATATTTTTTTTTCCAAAGTAACTAAAAAAATATTTTTTTTCCAAAGTAATTAAAAAAATATTTTTTTTTCCAAAGTAACTAAAAAAATATTTTTTTTTCCAAAGTAACTAAAAAAATATTTTTTTTTCCAAAGTAACTAAAAAAATATTTTTTTTCCCAAAGTAACTAAAAAAATATTTTTTTTCCAAAGTAACTAAAAAAATATTTTTTTTTCCAAAGTAACTAAAAAAATATTTTTTTTCCAAAGTAACTAAAAAAATATTTTTTTTCCAAAGTAACTAAAAAAATATTTTTTTTTCCAAAGTAACTAAAAAAATATTTTTTTTCCAAAGTAATTAAAAAAATATTTTTTTTTCCAAAGTAACTAAAAAAATATTTTTTTTTCCAAAGTAACTAAAAAAATATTTTTTTTTCCAAAGTAACTAAAAAAATATTTTTTTTTCCAAAGTAACTAAAAAAATATTTTTTTTTCCAAAGTAACTAAAAAAAATTTTTTTTTTCCAAAGTAACTAAAAAAATATTTTTTTTTCCAAAGTAACTAAAAAAATATTTTTTTTCCCAAAGTAACTAAAAAAATATTTTTTTTTCCAAAGTAACTAAAAAAATATTTTTTTTTCCAAAGTAACTAAAAAAAAATTTTTTTTTCCAAAGTAACTAAAAAAATATTTTTTTTTCCAAAGTAACTAAAAAAATATTTTTTTTCCCAAAGTAACTAAAAAAATATTTTTTTTTCCAAAGTAACTAAAAAAATATTTTTGTTTCCAAAGTAACTAAAAAAATATTTTTTTTCCAAAGTAACTAAAAAAATATTTTTTTTTCCAAAGTAACTAAAAAAATATTTTTTTTTCCAAAGTAACTAAAAAAATAATTTTTTTTCCAAAGTAACTAAAAAAATATTTTTTTTTCCAAAGTAACTAAAAAAAATATTTTTTTTTCCAAAGTAACTAAAAAAATATTTTTTTTTCCAAAGTAACTAAAAAAAAATTTTTTTTTCCAAAGAAACTAAAAAAATATTTTTTTTTTCCAAAGTAACTAAAAAATATTTTTTTTTCCAAAGAAACTAAAAAAAAAATTTTTTTCCAAAGTAACTAAAAAAAATTTTTTTTTTCCAAAGTAACTAAAAAATTATTTTTTTTCCCAAAGGAACTAAAAAAATATTATTTTTTCCAAAGTAACTAAAAAAATATTTTTTTTTCCAAAGTAACTAAAAAAATATTTTTTTTTCCAAAGTAACTAAAAAAATATTTTTTTTCCAAAGAAACTAAAAAAATATTTTTTTTTCCAAAGTAACTAAAAAAATATTTTTTTTTCCAAAGTAACTAAAAAAATATTTTTTTTTCCAAAGTAACTAAAAAAATATTTTTTTTTCCAAAGTAACTAAAAAAATATTTTTTTTCCAAAGTAACTAAAAAAATATTTTTTTTTCCAAAGTAACTAAAAAAATATTTTTTTTTCCAAAGAAACTAAAAAAATATTTTTTTTCCCAAAGTAACTAAAAAATTATTTTTTTTTTCCAAAGAAACTAAAAAAATATTTTTTTTTCCAAAGTAACTAAAAAAATATTTTTTTTTTCCAAAGTAACTAAAAAATTTTTTTTTTTTCCAAAGTAACTAAAAAATATTTTTTTTTCCAAAGAAACTAAAAAAAATTTTTTTTTCCAAAGTAACTAAAAAAAAATTTTTTTTTCCAAAGTAACTAAAAAATTTTTTTTTTTCCCAAAGTAACTAAAAAAATATTATTTTTTCCAAAGTAACTAAAAAATATTTTTTTTTCCAAAGTAACTAAAAAAATATTTTTTTTCCAAAGAAACTAAAAAAATATTTTTTTTTCCAAAGTAACTAAAAAAATAATTTTTTTTCCAAAGTAACTAAAAAAATATTTTTTTTTCCAAAGTAACTAAAAAAATATTTTTTTTTCCAAAGTAACTAAAAAAATATTTTTTTTCCAAAGTAACTAAAAAAATATTTTTTTTTCCAAAGTAACTAAAAAAATATTTTTTTTTCCAAAGTAACTAAAAAAATATTTTTTTTTCCCAAAGTAACTAAAAAAATATTTTTTTTTCCAAAGTAACTAAAAAAATATTTTTTTTCCAAAGTAACTAAAAAAATATTTTTTTTCCAAAGTAACTAAAAAAATATTTTTTTTTCCAAAGTAACTAAAAAAATATTTTTTTTTCCAAAGTAACTAAAAAAATATTTTTTTTTCCAAAGTAACTAAAAAAATATTTTTTTTTCCAAAGTAACTAAAAAAATTTTTTTTTTCCAAAGTAACTAAAAAAATATATTTTTTTCCAAAGTAATTAAAAAAATTTTTTTTTCCAAAGTAACTAAAAAAATATTTTTTTTTCCAAAGTAACTAAAAAAATATATTTTTTTCCAAAGTAACTAAAAAAATATTTTTTTTCCCAAAGTAACTAAAAAAATATTTTTTTTTCCAAAGTAACTAAAAAAATATTTTTTTTTCCAAAGTAACTAAAAAAATATATTTTTTTCCAAAGTAACTAAAAAAATATTTTTTTTTCCAAAGTAACTAAAAAAATATTTTTTTTTCCAAAGTAACTAAAAAAATATATTTTTTTCCAAAGTAACTAAAAAAATATATTTTTTCCAAAGTAACTAAAAAAATATTTTTTTTTCCAAAGTAACTAAAAAAATATTTTTTTTTCCAAAGTAACTAAAAAAATATTTTTTTTTCCAAAGTAACTAAAAAAATATTTTTTTTTCCAAAGTAACTAAAAAAATTTTTTTTTTTCCAAAGTAACTAAAAAAATTTTTTTTTTTCCAAAGTAACTAAAAAAATATTTTTTTTTCCAAAGTAACTAAAAAAATATTTTTTTTTCCAAAGTAACTAAAAAAATATTTTTTTTCCAAAGTAATTAAAAAAATATTTTTTTTTCCAAAGTAACTAAAAAAATATTTTTTTTTCCAAAGTAACTAAAAAAATATTTTTTTTTCCAAAGTAACTAAAAAAATATTTTTTTTTCCAAAGTAACTAAAAAAAATTTTTTTTTTCCAAAGTAACTAAAAAAAAATTTTTTTTTCCAAAGTAACTAAAAAAATATTTTTTTTTCCAAAGTAACTAAAAAAATATTTTTTTTCCCAAAGTAACTAAAAAAATATTTTTTTTTCCAAAGTAACTAAAAAAATATTTTTTTTTCCAAAGTAACTAAAAAAATATTTTTTTTCCCAAAGTAACTAAAAAAATATTTTTTTTTCCAAAGTAACTAAAAAAATATTTTTTTTCCAAAGTAATTAAAAAAATATTTTTTTTTCCAAAGTAACTAAAAAAATATTTTTTTTTCCAAAGTAACTAAAAAAATATTTTTTTTTCCAAAGTAACTAAAAAAATATTTTTTTTCCCAAAGTAACTAAAAAAATATTTTTTTTTCCAAAGTAACTAAAAAAATATTTTTTTTTCCAAAGTAACTAAAAAAATATTTTTTTTCCAAAGTAACTAAAAAAATATTTTTTTTCCAAAGTAACTAAAAAAATATTTTTTTTTCCAAAGTAACTAAAAAAATATTTTTTTTCCAAAGTAACTAAAAAAATATTTTTTTTTCCAAAGTAACTAAAAATATATTTTTTTTTCCAAAGTAACTAAAAAAATATTTTTTTTTCCAAAGTAACTAAAAAAATATTTTTTTTTCCAAAGAAACTAAAAAAATATTTTTTTTTCCAAAGTAACTAAAAAAATATTTTTTTTTCCAAAGTAACTAAAAAAATATTTTTTTTTCCAAAGTAACTAAAAAAAATTTTTTTTTTCCAAAGTAACTAAAAAAATATTTTTTTTTCCAAAGTAACTAAAAAAAATTTTTTTTTTCCAAAGTAACTAAAAAAATATTTTTTTTTCCAAAGTAACTAAAAAAATATTTTTTTTCCCAAAGTAACTAAAAAAATATTTTTTTTTCCAAAGTAACTAAAAAAATATTTTTTTTTCCAAAGTAACTAAAAAAATATTTTTTTTTCCAAAGTAACTAAAAAAATATTTTTTTTTCCAAAGTAACTAAAAAAATATTTTTTTTCCAAAGTAATTAAAAAAATATTTTTTTTCCCAAAGTAACTAAAAAAATATTTTTTTTTCCAAAGTAACTAAAAAAATATTTTTTTTTCCAAAGTAACTAAAAAAATATTTTTTTTCCCAAAGTAACTAAAAAAATATTTTTTTTTCCAAAGTAACTAAAAAAATATTTTTTTTTCCAAAGTAACTAAAAAAATATTTTTTTTCCAAAGTAACTAAAAAAATATTTTTTTTCCAAAGTAACTAAAAAAATATTTTTTTTTCCAAAGTAACTAAAAAAATATTTTTTTTCCAAAGTAACTAAAAAAATATTTTTTTTTCCAAAGTAACTAAAAATATATTTTTTTTTCCAAAGTAACTAAAAAAATATTTTTTTTTCCAAAGTAACTAAAAAAATATTTTTTTTTCCAAAGAAACTAAAAAAATATTTTTTTTCCCAAAGTAACTAAAAAAAATTTTTTTTTTCCAAAGTAACTAAAAAAATATTTTTTTTTCCAAAGAAACTAAAAAAATATTTTTTTTTCCAAAGTAACTAAAAAATTTTTTTTTTTCCAAAGTAACTAAAAAAATATTTTTTTTCCAAAGTAACTAAAAAAATATTTTTTTTTCCAAAGTAACTAAAAAAATATTTTTTTTTCCAAAGTAACTAAAACATTTTTTTTTTCCAAAGAAACTAAAAAAAAATTTTTTTTTCCAAAGTAACTAAAAAATTATTTTTTTTTCCAAAGAAACTAAAAAAAAAATTTTTTTTCCAAAGTAACTAAAACATTTTTTTTTTCCCAAAGTAACTAAAAAAATATTTTTTTTTCCAAAGTAACTAAAAAAATATTTTTTTTTCCAAAGAAACTAAAAAAATTTTTTTTTTTCCAAAGTAACTAAAAAAATATTTTTTTTTCCAAAGAAACTAAAAAAATATTTTTTTTTCCAAAGTAACTAAAAAAATATTTTTTTTTCCAAAGTAACTAAAAAAATATTTTTTTTCCAAAGTAACTAAAAAAAACTTTTTTTTTCCAAAGTAACTAAAAAATTTTTTTTTTTTCCAAAGTAACTAAAAAAATTTTTTTTTTCCAAAGTAACTAAAAAAATATTTTTTCTTCCAAAGTAACTAAAAAAATATTTTTTTTCCCAAAGTAACTAAAAAAATATTTTTTTTTCCAAAGTAACTAAAAAAATATTTTTTTTCCAAAGTAATTAAAAAAATATTTTTTTTTCCAAAGTAACTAAAAAAATATTTTTTTTTCCAAAGTAACTAAAAAAATTTTTTTTTTTCGAAAGTAACTAAAAAAATTTTTTTTTTCCAAAGTAACTAAAAAAAAATTTTTTTTTCCAAAGTAACTAAAAAAATATTTTTTTTTCCAAAGTAACTAAAAAAATATTTTTTTTTCCAAAGTAACTAAAAAAATATTTTTTTTTCCAAAGTAACTAAAAAAATATTTTTTTTTCCAAAGTAACTAAAAAAATATATTTTTTTCCAAAGTAACTAAAAAAATATTTTTTTTTCCAAAGTAACTAAAAAAATATATTTTTTTCCAAAGTAACTAAAAAAATATATTTTTTTCCAAAGTAACTAAAAAAATATATTTTTTCCAAAGTAACTAAAAAAATATTTTTTTTTCCAAAGTAACTAAAAAAATATATTTTTTTCCAAAGTAACTAAAAAAATATTTTTTTTTCCAAAGTAACTAAAAAAATATTTTTTTTTCCAAAGTAACTAAAAAAATTTTTTTTTTTCCAAAGTAACTAAAAAAAATTTTTTTTTTCCAAAGTAACTAAAAAAATATTTTTTTTTCCAAAGTAACTAAAAAAATATTTTTTTTTCCAAAGTAACTAAAAAAATATTTTTTTTCCAAAGTAATTAAAAAAATATTTTTTTTTCCAAAGTAACTAAAAAAATATTTTTTTTTCCAAAGTAACTAAAAAAATATTTTTTTTTCCAAAGTAACTAAAAAAATATTTTTTTTTCCAAAGTAACTAAAAAAATTTTTTTTTTTCCAAAGTAACTAAAAAAAATTTTTTTTTTCCAAAGTAACTAAAAAAATATTTTTTTTTCCAAAGTAACTAAAAAAATATTTTTTTTCCCAAAGTAACTAAAAAAATATTTTTTTTTCCAAAGTAACTAAAAAAATATTTTTTTTTCCAAAGTAACTAAAAAAATATTTTTTTTCCCAAAGTAACTAAAAAAATATTTTTTTTTCCAAAGTAACTAAAAAAATATTTTTTTTCCAAAGTAATTAAAAAAATATTTTTTTTTCCAAAGTAACTAAAAAAATATTTTTTTTTCCAAAGTAACTAAAAAAATATTTTTTTTTCCAAAGTAACTAAAAAAATATTTTTTTTCCCAAAGTAACTAAAAAAATATTTTTTTTTCCAAAGTAACTAAAAAAATATTTTTTTTTCCAAAGTAACTAAAAAAATATTTTTTTTCCAAAGTAACTAAAAAAATATTTTTTTTCCAAAGTAACTAAAAAAATATTTTTTTTCCAAAGTAACTAAAAAAATATTTTTTTTTCCAAAGTAACTAAAAATATATTTTTTTTTCCAAAGTAACTAAAAAAATATTTTTTTTTCCAAAGTAACTAAAAAAATATTTTTTTTTCCAAAGAAACTAAAAAAATATTTTTTTTTCCAAAGTAACTAAAAAAATATTTTTTTTTCCAAAGTAACTAAAAAAATATTTTTTTTTCCAAAGTAACTAAAAAATTTTTTTTTTTTCCAAAGTAACTAAAAAAATATTTTTTTTTCCAAAGTAACTAAAAAAAATTTTTTTTTTCCAAAGTAACTAAAAAAATATTTTTTTTTCCAAAGTAACTAAAAAAATATTTTTTTTCCCAAAGTAACTAAAAAAATATTTTTTTTTCCAAAGTAACTAAAAAAATATTTTTTTTTCCAAAGTAACTAAAAAAATATTTTTTTTTCCAAAGTAACTAAAAAAATATTTTTTTTTCCAAAGTAACTAAAAAAATATTTTTTTTCCAAAGTAATTAAAAAAATATTTTTTTTTCCAAAGTAACTAAAAAAATATTTTTTTTTCCAAAGTAACTAAAAAAATATTTTTTTTTCCAAAGTAACTAAAAAAATATTTTTTTTCCCAAAGTAACTAAAAAAATATTTTTTTTTCCAAAGTAACTAAAAAAATATTTTTTTTCCAAAGTAACTAAAAAAATATTTTTTTTCCAAAGTAACTAAAAAAATATATTTTTTCCAAAGTAACTAAAAAAATATTTTTTTTTCCAAAGTAACTAAAAAAATATTTTTTTTCCAAAGTAACTAAAAAAATATTTTTTTTCCAAAGTAACTAAAAATATATTTTTTTTTCCAAAGTAACTAAAAAAATATTTTTTTTTCCAAAGTAACTAAAAAAATATTTTTTTTTCCAAAGAAACTAAAAAAATATTTTTTTTCCCAAAGTAACTAAAAAAATATTTTTTTTTCCAAAGTAACTAAAAAAATATTTTTTTTTCCAAAGTAACTAAAAAAATATTTTTTTTTCCAAAGAAACTAAAAAAATATTTTTTTTTCCAAAGTAACTAAAAAAATTTTTTTTTTCCAAAGAAACTAAAAAAATATTTTTTTTTCCAAAGTAACTAAAAAAAATTTTTTTTTCCAAAGTAACTAAAAAAATATTCTTTTTTCCAAAGTAACTAAAAAAATATTTTTTTTTCCAAAGTAACTAAAAAAATATTTTTTTTCCCAAAGTAACTAAAAAAATATTTTTTTTCCAAAGTAACTAAAAAAATATTTTTTTTTCCAAAGTAACTAAAAAAATATTTTTTTTTCCAAAGTAACTAAAAAAATATTTTTTTTTCCAAAGTAACTAAAAAAATATTTTTTTTTCCAAAGTAACTAAAAAAATATTTTTTTTTCCAAAGTAACTAAAAATATATATTTTTTTCCAAAGTAACTAAAAAAATATATTTTTTTCCAAAGTAACTAAAAAAATATATTTTTTTCCAAAGTAACTAAAAAAATATTTTTTTTTCCAAAGTAACTAAAAAAATATTTTTTTTCCAAAGTAACTAAAAAAATATTTTTTTTTCCAAAGTAACTAAAAAAATATTTTTTTTTCCAAAGTAACTAAAAAAATTTTTTTTTTCCAAAGTAACTAAAAAAAAATTTTTTTTTCCAAAGTAACTAAAAAAATATTTTTTTTTCCAAAGAAACTAAAAAAATATTTTTTTTTCCAAAGTAACTAAAAAATTTTTTTTTTTCCAAAGTAACTAAAAAAATATTTTTTTTCCAAAGTAACTAAAAAAATATTTTTTTTTCCAAAGTAACTAAAAAAATATTTTTTTTTCCAAAGTAACTAAAACATTTTTTTTTTTTCCAAAGAAACTAAAAAAAAAAATTTTTTTTCCAAAGTAACTAAAAAATTGTTTTTTTTTCCAAAGAAACTAAAAAAAAAATTTTTTTTCCAAAGTAACTAAAACATTTTTTTTTTCCCAAAGTAACTAAAAAAATATTTTTTTTTCCAAAGTAACTAAAAAAATATTTTTTTTTCCAAAGAAACTAAAAAATTTTTTTTTTTTCCAAAGTAACTAAAAAAATATTTTTTTTTCCAAAGAAACTAAAAAAATATTTTTTTTTCCAAAGTAACTAAAAAAATATTTTTTTTTCCAAAGTAACTAAAAAAATATTTTTTTTCCAAAGTAACTAAAAAAATTTTTTTTTTTCCAAAGTAACTAAAAAATTTTTTTTTTTTCCAAAGTAACTAAAAAAATATTTTTTTTCCAAAGTAACTAAAAAAATATTTTTTCTTCCAAAGTAACTAAAAAAATATTTTTTTTTCCAAAGTAACTAAAAAAATATTTTTTTTCCCAAAGTAACTAAAAAAATATTTTTTTTTCCAAAGTAACTAAAAAAATATTTTTTTTCCAAAGTAATTAAAAAAATATTTTTTTTTCCAAAGTAACTAAAAAAATATTTTTTTTTCCAAAGTAACTAAAAAAAATTTTTTTTTTCGAAAGTAACTAAAAAAAATTTTTTTTTCCAAAGTAACTAAAAAAAAATTTTTTTTTCCAAAGTAACTAAAAAAAATTTTTTTTTTCCAAAGTAACTAAAAAATTTTTTTTTTTCCCAAAGTAACTAAAAAAATATTTTTTTTTCCAAAGTAACTAAAAAAATATTTTTTTTCCAAAGTAACTAAAAAAATATTTTTTTTTCCAAAGTAACTAAAAAAATATTTTTTTTTCCAAAGTAACTAAAAAAATATTTTTTTTTCCAAAGTAACTAAAAAAATATTTTTTTTTCCAAAGTAACTAAAAAAATTTTTTTTTTCCAAAGTAACTAAAAAAATATATTTTTTTCCAAAGTAATTAAAAAAATATTTTTTTTCCAAAGTAACTAAAAAAATATTTTTTTTTCCAAAGTAACTAAAAAAATATTTTTTTTTCCAAAGTAACTAAAAAAATATTTTTTTTTCCAAAGTAACTAAAAAAATATTTTTTTTCCAAAGTAACTAAAAAAATATTTTTTTTTCCAAAGTAACTAAAAAAATATTTTTTTTTCCAAAGTAACTAAAAAAATATTTTTTTTTCCAAAGTAACTAAAAAAATATTTTTTTTCCAAAGTAACTAAAAAAATATTTTTTTTCCAAAGTAACTAAAAAAATATTTTTTTTTCCAAAGTAACTAAAAAAATATTTTTTTTTCCAAAGTAACTAAAAAAATATTTTTTTTTCCAAAGTAACTAAAAAAAATTTTTTTTTCCAAAGTAATGTTGAACACGGTGGAGATTTTGCGAAGTAGTGATGTCTCTACCAGCAAAACCGTTGTTTAAATCAGACATATGACTCTGAGGCTCTGAGGCGGTTGTCCAAAACCCCTGTGATGTGTACGGATGGGCGCACACTCATTCTCCTATACATTCACACACACACACACACCCTCACCCCCCCCAGACGCCACCTAGTCTAGGGGAGAAGGAGGGGGGGGGGGGGGGCAGCCATCGCACCCCCGTGGAGTCCGGGAAGCCGGAGGCAGTGTGATCCATGAGAATATGGGTCATTAGTCTAGAGAAGAAAGAAGGGAGAATCCCAGCCGAAGTCAAAAGGGCCGAGTCAGCGGTTTCAGGGAGAACCTCTGACCCGGTCAGATCAGTAAGAGTAGCCTGGGGGAAGCATAAATAACTTGGCCTTGACAGTGGCGTCGCTGAGTCTGCGGGGGAGCTCTTAGCGACACACAGAGAGACCCGGCTTTCTGAAAAATACGCTGATGTAAGGGTTTTTGTGTCATCAATCAAGTGATGTGAAGGGTAGGAATCCGTGTGAAGTCAGACATCTGAAGCCCGTATTAGTATAAATACCAGCAGTTTTGAAACAGCTAAAGGACACTTGGAGGAGGACCTGGAAGCAGCTTTGGAGAAGGAGTTGGACGGAGTCTCTAATCCCGTGCGGGCTCCGGCCTGCACGGGGGAGAACTTTAACTTTTTGCAGAGTCTCCGGACTTTGAGAATCTGGTTTTTAAGAAAACTTAGAAGGTTTTTTGAAGTCTAGTCAGGAGAGAAGGCTCACTCTGTCCAGTCCTGCGCTGGGTGAATCATTAACTTTTTCCTCCGTAGGCTACACAGCCAGCTTCGTCTGCCGGCTGAGTCAGCTTTTTACAGATCCTTTGTCTGTAAACTGCTCTGAAGGGGTTTTTGAATACTTAGGTGATGTTTTCTTATATTTTTCAGTTAACGATTTTCCTCTGCATTTTGGACCAAGAGACTATACTTTGATTTAAATGCAAATAAATAAATAACGAATTAGTTGCTTCGACCAAGTCCTTTTCTTGATATTTTCCTGAGAAGTCAGCCCTGGAGAGGGGTCACACCTCAGATGATCCCCTTCATCCCCTGAGGTAAGTTGTGTTTGATCCAGCTCGGTACATTACTGATGGCATTCTTGAAATGCCCAAACCACACTGATACTTATTCTAATAAAAAAAAAAAAAAAAATTAATTAATTAATTAATTTTTCAATTTTTTTTATTATTGAATTAAAAAATCGTGAGGGGTCACCCCCCGATATCACGTAACATGGCGCCCGAACAGGGACTCGAGAGGGATTAGATCCTAGAAACACTAGAACGTGTATTCTAGGTAGAACAGCGGTTCCCTCTCGGGTTAAAGTACACGGATCCTCCCGAGGATAAAAGAACAGTGATGCAACCTTCCCTACCAATTGTTGTTCGTAATAATATCACTGTTATATTATCGCATGGCTAGGGTGGGGTAGTATTACAGTGTTGATTTTAGTTAATATTTATTGTTGCAAAATTTAAAAGGCCCCCCCCCCTTGCTCCTAGCAGAGAGAGCAGGGGAGGAGGGGCGGCCCCCTCCTTTTTTGTTCAGAGCAGAGCGAGCAGGGGAGGAGGGGCGGCCCCCTCCTTTTTGCTCAGAGGAGAGAGAGCGAGCAGGGGAGGAGGGGCGTCCCCCTCCTTTTTGCTCCTAGTAGAGAGAGCAGGCAGAGGAGGGGAGGCAGCTCCCCCCTCTTTGTTCAGCGGTTAAGTTCCAGCGAAAATCTAACGGAAGTACTCGGTCCTTCGTCATCAGCTGTGGCTGCTCTGGTCGCTGCCTCTGGTTGACGTGGGCGGGCTCTTGTAAACTCATGACAATGTCACAGGTGACAGCTCTTTTGGAAGGTGTCTTGACTGCAAAGAAAGAAAAAAGCAGAGACTCGAGAGAGATTAGGCCCTAAAACACGAGAATGTGTAACATAGGGGATCAGATTTTCTCTCTCGCGTTAAAATCGTAATAATATCACTGTTATATTATTGCATGGCTGGATACCTGAGAGGCCTTAGGCCCTAAAACACTAAAGGTGTGAAATAGGGGATCAGATTGTGTGTCTCTCAGGTTAAAGTCAAAAACGCTCCCTCCTTGTTCAGAGGAGAGGGAGCGATCAGGGGAGGAGGGGCAGCCCCTCCTTCCCTTGCTTTCAAGGCAGCTCAGAATGAGCTAGAATAAGAGAAAAAAGCAAACCGCTCGCCCACACAAGCAGACTAAATGGCCCAAGCCAGTCCGAAAATGGCTGAACCTTCCCTTATCTTTCCTGCAGGGTGGAGAGGGAAAGATGCACTCACTGAGGTCCTGATTGAGCAAGCCTCTCCAATAAGGACCAATGTGCATGAGGGATTACGAAATGAGGGACACGACAAGGTCAATAGGTTTTTTGAAACAGAATCTAGTTCCTCTTCCTAACCTTAGAACACATCCAACACAAAGTGAGGTCACGGGTCAACAGTGAACGATGGTTGATGGCTTCAAGACAGCTACACCAGGAAAAAAGGAAAAAGGCAAGCATGAGCCTCACGTTGACTTCTGTGACCTCACACGTTACATTCCACAAGCCGGCTGGGTCATCAACGCCTCAGGGGACATGATTTTGCCTAGAATGAGCCTGGACAGCCATCTATTGGCATTCAGGGGAACTCCAAAATCACCGTTTCTCTAAATATAGTTAGGGTCTTTAATCCTTTAAAAGTATATCATTTTTTGTTTGTTACTTTACCAGTTCAATTCTTATCAGCCGTATATTTTACACGAGCTTTTCAGATTTTTCAGTTTCTCCTGCGAGGACATTTTGTTCATTTCTTATTTTATATTTTTGACGATCTTATCCTTTATATTAAGTAGGGATTTGTTACGTGATATCTGGGGGGTGACCCCTCACGATTTTTTAATCCAATAATAAAAAAATTGAAAAATTAATAATTAATTATTTTTTTTTTTTTTTTAATTATTAGAATATTAGTATCAGTGTGGTTTGGGCATTTCAAGAATGCCATCAGTAATGTACCGAGCTGGATCAAACACAACTTACCTCAGGGGATGAAGGGGATCATCTGAGGTGTGACCCCTCTCCAGGGCTGACTTCTCAAGAAAATATGAAGAAAAGGGCTTGGTCGAAGCAACTAATTTGTTATTTATTTATTTGCATTTACATCAAAGTATAATCTCTTTGTCCAAAATGCAGAGGAAAATCGTTAACTGAAAAATATAAGAAAAAATCACCTAAGTATTCAAAAACCCCTTCAGAGCAGTTTACAGACAAAGGATCTGTAAAAAGCTGACTCAGCCTGCAGACGGGCTGGCTGTGTAGCTTACGGAGGAAAAAGTTAATGATTCACCCAGCGCAGGACTGGACAGAGTGAGCCTTCTCTCCTGACTAGACTTCAAAAAACCTTCTAAGTTTTCTTAAAAACCTCCGACAGTCAAAGTCCGGAGATTCTGTAAAAAGTTAAAGTTTTCCTCCGTGCAGGCCGGAGCCCGCACGGGATTAGAGACTCCTTCTCCAAAAGCGTCTTCCAGGTCCTGCTCCAAGTGTCTTCTGCTGTTTCAAAACTGCTGGTATTTATACTAATACGGGCTTCAGATGTCTGACTTCACACGGATTCCTACCCTTCACATCACTTGATTGATGACACAAAAACCCTTACATCAGCGTATTTTTCAGAAAGCCGGGTCTCTCTGTGTGTCGCTAAGAGCTCCCCCGCAGACTCAGCGACGCCACTGTCAAGGCCAAGTTATTTATGCTTCCCCCAGGCTACTCTTACTGATCTGACCGGGTCAGAGGTTCTCCCTGAAACCGCTGACTCGGCCCTTTTGACTTCGGCTGGGATTCTCCCTTCTTTCTTCTCTAGACTAATGACCCATATTCTCATGGATCACACTGCCTCCGGCTTCCCGGACTCCACGGGGGTGCGATGGCTGCCCCCCCCCCTCCTTCTCCCCTAGACTAGGTGGCGTCTGGGGGGGGTGAGGGTGTGTGTGTGTGTGTGAATGTATAGGAGAATGAGTGTGCGCCCATCCGTACACATCACAGGGGTTTTGGACAACCGCCTCAGAGCCTCAGAGTCATATGTCTGATTTAAACAACGGTTTTGCTGGTAGAGACATCACTACTTCGCAAAATCTCCACCGTGTTCAACAGATTATATACACATCGTTTGAGTGTTTTATGCAGTTGTTACGAACTGAGCATTTATTTTTAGTTTTACAACTTTTTCAAACTTTTAAGTTGAATATTCTAGTTAAGGAAGGAGAGAGCCTTTTCAGATTTTTATGTTTTGATTTCTACACGATTTCTACCCTGGTCATTATGTGAAAATGAATCTTGGACCAGATGACTGGCCCAGCCCAACGATCTATGATCCTGATCTGTGCTTTCATATGGCATACAGAAGGGCGAGGGCAACAGCAGCTAACAATATCCTTCACGATTGTATAAAACTTAATCGGCTGCGAGATAGCACGCCTCAGTCTAGAAAGGACAGGTTGAAATAGGTAGTCATTTAAGGTTTTCTCTTTCTTTGATACTTTACTGCTATTTTTGTTGAATACTTTTATCCTCATCCCCTGGATATATTGGGTTTAACCTCTCATCCCTGAGGTCTCCAGGTTAACCACACCGAATCTCCAAGCTCGGGGCAGGTCCAGTTGGACCGGCGGGTTGTACCACTGTCGGACTCGCCAGAATCACCCACTGCTATCTCTCCCTCTCTGTCTCCCAACGTCAACATGACCCTGACCTCTGTCCACTCTGTGGACGAAGAAATCGATCCCCGAAACGTGTACGGGCCCTTCCGTGATGCAACGGACCTGATGGACCATCAGCCCATCGGGGGAGAACCGGCCTACGCTGACCTGGGTCCTTATCAGTATCCAAATACTGAAACTGGACTTTCCGTGGGCCCGGGGGCCTTCAATCGACTCTAACGACCAGGGTGTAGAGGAATATGTCCTCTGGGACAGAAAGCGGGCTGAGACAGGTGGCGTCTTGGACAGGAGATGCTGAACTATCAACAGTGACGGGTACTGGCGTGGCTCGCATGTGACTCTGGACATTGACTTTTCTGCTCTAGGAGAGAGAGGAAAAGAAAAAATACAAAAACAAAGAGGTTGTGGGGGTATTTTGTATTTTCTGATATGTTCAACGTTTTGTATCCTGTACTTTTATGATATCTTTGAGAGGTGGATTTTGTTTTTGGGGATGGGGAGTGTTTTACTTTTTAGCGTTGCTTTTTCTTCTTTTAAACTATGTTTTCAGATAGGATTCATTTTCTTTTTCCTGTCTTTATTTCTATGATATAATTTCATGTGTTGTGTTTCAATATGATTCAGATTCCCATTGTTTTTCTGGGAATACCTGCTTTTGTGCATTTTTGATGATACAGAAGTTATGATGGACCTCTACTGTGAGAGTATGAGATGTTCTATTTTTCGTGTATCTGGTGCCATTCGAGAGAGGGTGTTAGGCGATGTGGCGAATCGGCCCAGATCGCAAAGAAAATGGTTGATCTTCCGTTCACTGAGATAGACATGGTCAAAGGTTTTAGCCTCAATTAATCCTGGTAGCTACCTTTTGTGTGATACAAGAACGGAGGTAGAGACAAGTCACGATTCGCAAGAGAGGGTGTTGAACACGGTGGAGATTTTGCGAAGTAGTGATGTCTCTACCAGCAAAACCGTTGTTTAAATCAGACATATGACTCTGAGGCTCTGAGGCGGTTGTCCAAAACCCCTGTGATGTGTACGGATGGGCGCACACTCATTCTCCTATACATTCACACACACACACACACCCTCACCCCCCCCAGACGCCACCTAGTCTAGGGGAGAAGGAGGGGGGGGGGGGCAGCCATCGCACCCCCGTGGAGTCCGGGAAGCCGGAGGCAGTGTGATCCATGAGAATATGGGTCATTAGTCTAGAGAAGAAAGAAGGGAGAATCCCAGCCGAAGTCAAAAGGGCCGAGTCAGCGGTTTCAGGGAGAACCTCTGACCCGGTCAGATCAGTAAGAGTAGCCTGGGGGAAGCATAAATAACTTGGCCTTGACAGTGGCGTCGCTGAGTCTGCGGGGGAGCTCTTAGCGACACACAGAGAGACCCGGCTTTCTGAAAAATACGCTGATGTAAGGGTTTTTGTGTCATCAATCAAGTGATGTGAAGGGTAGGAATCCGTGTGAAGTCAGACATCTGAAGCCCGTATTAGTATAAATACCAGCAGTTTTGAAACAGCTAAAGGACACTTGGAGGAGGACCTGGAAGCAGCTTTGGAGAAGGAGTTGGACGGAGTCTCTAATCCCCTGCGGGCTCCGGCCTGCACGGGGGAGAACTTTAACTTTTTGCAGAGTCTCCGGACTTTGAGAATCTGGTTTTTAAGAAAACTTAGAAGGTTTTTTGAAGTCTAGTCAGGAGAGAAGGCTCACTCTGTCCAGTCCTGCGCTGGGTGAATCATTAACTTTTTCCTCCGTAGGCTACACAGCCAGCTTCGTCTGCCGGCTGAGTCAGCTTTTTACAGATCCTTTGTCTGTAAACTGCTCTGAAGGGGTTTTTGAATACTTAGGTGATGTTTTCTTATATTTTTCAGTTAACGATTTTCCTCTGCATTTTGGACCAAGAGACTATACTTTGATTTAAATGCAAATAAATAAATAACGAATTAGTTGCTTCGACCAAGTCCTTTTCTTGATATTTTCCTGAGAAGTCAGCCCTGGAGAGGGGTCACACCTCAGATGATCCCCTTCAGCCCCTGAGGTAAGTTGTGTTTGATCCAGCTCGGTACATTACTGATGGCATTCTTGAAATGCCCAAACCACACTGATACTTATTCTAATAAAAAAAAAAAAAAAAAAAATTAATTAATAATTATTAATTTTTCAATTTTTTTATTATCGGATTAAAAAATCGTGAGGGGTCACCCCCCAGATATCACGTAACAGTAACTAAAAAAAAATTTTTTTTCCAAAGAAACTAAAAAAATATTTTTTTTTCCAAAGTAACTAAAAAAAAATTTTTTTTTTCCAAAGAAACTAAAAAAATTTTTTTTTTCCAAAGAAACTAAAAAATATTTTTTTTTCCAAAGTAACTAAAAAATTTTTTTTTTCCAAAGTAACTAAAAAAAAATTTTTTTTTCCAAAGTAACTAAAAAAATATTTTTTTTTCCAAAGTAACTAAAAAAATATTTTTTTTTCCAAAGTAACTAAAAAAATATTTTTTTTTCCAAAGTAACTAAAAAAATATTTTTTTTTCCAAAGTAACTAAAAAAATATTTTTTTTTCCAAAGTAACTAAAAAAATATTTTTTTTTCCAAAGTAACTAAAAAAATATTTTTTTTTCCAAAGTAACTAAAAAAATATTTTTTTTCCCAAAGTAACTAAAAAAATATTTTTTTTTCCAAAGTAACTAAAAAAATATTTTTTTTTCCAAAGTAACTAAAAAAATATTTTTTTTTCCAAAGTAACTAAAAAAATATTTTTTTTTCCAAAGTAACTAAAAAAATATATTTTTTTCCAAAGTAACTAAAAAAATATTTTTTTTCCCAAAGTAACTAAAAAAATATTTTTTTTTCCAAAGTAACTAAAAAAATATTTTTTTTTCCAAAGTAACTAAAAAAAAATATTTTTTTTTCCAAAGTAACTAAAAAAATATTTTTTTTTCCAAAGTAACTAAAAAAATATTTTTTTTTCCAAAGTAACTAAAAAAATATTTTTTTTCCAAAGTAATTAAAAAAATATTTTTTTTCCAAAGTAACTAAAAAAATATTTTTTTTTCCAAAGTAACTAAAAAAATATTTTTTTTTCCAAAGTAACTAAAAAAATATTTTTTTTTCCAAAGTAACTAAAAAAATATTTTTTTTTCCAAAGAAACTAAAAAAATATTTTTTTTTCCAAAGTAACTAAAAAAAAAAAAATTTTTCCAAAGAAACTAAAAAAATATTTTTTTTTCCAAAGTAACTAAAAAAATATTTTTTTTTCCAAAGTAACTAAAAAAATATTTTTTTTTCCAAAGTAACTAAAAAAATATTTTTTTTTCCAAAGTAACTAAAAAAATATTTTTTTTTCCAAAGTAACTAAAAAAATATTTTTTTTTCCAAAGTAACTAAAAAAATATTTTTTTTTCCAAAGTAACTAAAAAAATATTTTTTTTTCCAAAGTAACTAAAAAAATATTTTTTTTCCAAAGTAACTAAAAAAATATTTTTTTTTCCAAAATAACTAAAAAAAATTTTTTTTTCCAAAGTAACTAAAAAAATATTTTTTTTCCAAAGAAACTAAAAAAAAATTTTTTTTTCCAAAGTAACTAAAAAAAAATTTTTTTTTCCAAAGAAACTAAAAAAAAATTTTTTTTTCCAAAGTAACTAAAAAAATTTTTTTTTTTCCAAAGAAACTAAAAAAATATTTTTTTTTCCAAAGTAACTAAAATTTTTTTTTTTTTCCAAAGTAACTAAAAAAATTTTTTTTTTTCCAAAGTAACTAAAAAAATATTTTTTTTCCAAAGTAACTAAAAAAATATTTTTTTTTCCAAAGTAACTAAAAAAATATTTTTTTTTCCAAAGTAACTAAAAATATATATTTTTTTCCAAAGTAACTAAAAAAATATTTTTTTTTCCAAAGTAACTAAAAAAATATTTTTTTTTCCAAAGTAACTAAAAAAATATTTTTTTTTCCAAAGTAACTAAAAAAATATTTTTTTTTCCAAAGTAACTAAAAAAAAATTTTTTTTTCCAAAGTAACTAAAAAAATATTTTTTTTTCCAAAGAAACTAAAAAAATATTTTTTTTTCCAAAGTAACTAAAAAATTATTTTTTTTCCCAAAGAAACTAAAAAAAATTTTTTTTTTCCAAAGTAACTAAAAAAATATTTTTTTTCCCAAAGTAACTAAAAAAATATTTTTTTTTCCAAAGTAACTAAAAAAATATTTTTTTTCCCAAAGAAACTAAAAAAATATTTTTTTTTCCAAAGAAACTAAAAAAATATTTTTTTTTCCAAAGAAACTAAAAAAATATTTTTTTTTCCAAAGTAACTAAAAAAATATTTTTTTTTCCAAAGTAACTAAAAAAATATTTTTTTTTCCAAAGTAACTAAAAAAATATTTTTTTTTCCAAAGTAACTAAAAAAATATTTTTTTTTCCAAAGTAACTAAAAAAATATTTTTTTTCCAAAGTAACTAAAAAAATATTTTTTTTTCCAAAGTAACTAAAAAAATATTTTTTTTTCCAAAGTAACTAAAAAAATATTTTTTTTCCCAAAGTAACTAAAAAAATATTTTTTTTTCCAAAGTAACTAAAAAAATATTTTTTTTCCAAAGTAACTAAAAAAATATTTTTTTTCCAAAGTAACTAAAAAAATATTTTTTTTCCAAAGTAACTAAAAAAATATTTTTTTTTCCAAAGTAACTAAAAAAATTTTTTTTTTCCAAAGTAACTAAAAAAATATTTTTTTTTCCAAAGTAACTAAAAAAAATTTTTTTTTCCAAAGTAACTAAAAAAATATATTTTTTTCCAAAGTAATTAAAAAAATATTTTTTTTCCAAAGTAACTAAAAAAATATTTTTTTTTCCAAAGTAACTAAAAAAATATTTTTTTTCCAAAGTAACTAAAAAAATATTTTTTTTCCCAAAGTAACTAAAAAAATATTTTTTTTTCCAAAGTAACTAAAAAAATATTTTTTTTTCCAAAGTAACTAAAAAAATATTTTTTTTTCCAAAGTAACTAAAAAAATATTTTTTTTTCCAAAGTAACTAAAAAATTTTTTTTTTTTCCAAAGTAACTAAAAAAATATTTTTTTTCCAAAGTAACTAAAAAAATATTTTTTTTTCCAAAGTAACTAAAAAAATATTTTTTTTTCCAAAGTAACTAAAAAAATATTTTTTTTTCCAAAGTAACTAAAAAAATATTTTTTTTCCAAAGTAACTAAAAAAATATTTTTTTTTCCAAAGTAACTAAAATTTTTTTTTTTTTTCCAAAGTAACTAAAAAAATATTTTTTTTTCCAAAGTAACTAAAAAAATATTTTTTTTCCAAAGTAACTAAAAAAATATTTTTTTTTCCAAAGTAACTAAAAAAATATTTTTTTTTCCAAAGTAACTAAAAAAATATTTTTTTTTCCAAAGTAACTAAAAAAATATTTTTTTTTTCCAAAGTAACTAAAAAAATATTTTTTTTTCAAAGTAACTAAAAAAATATTTTTTTTTCCAAAGTAACTAAAAAAATATTTTTTTTTCCAAAGTAACTAAAAAAATATTTTTTTTTCCAAAGTAACTAAAAAAAAATATTTTTTTCCAAAGTAACTAAAAAAATATTTTTTTTTCCAAAGTAACTAAAAAAATATATTTTTTTCCAAAGTAACTAAAAAAATATATTTTTTTCCAAAGTAACTAAAAAAATATATTTTTTTCCAAAGTAACTAAAAAAATATATTTTTTTCCAAAGTAACTAAAAAAATATATTTTTTTCCAAAGTAACTAAAAAAATATTTTTTTTTCCAAAGTAACTAAAAAAATATTTTTTTTTCCAAAGTAACTAAAAAAATATTTTTTTTCCAAAGTAATTAAAAAAATATTTTTTTTTCCAAAGTAACTAAAAAAATATTTTTTTTTCCAAAGTAACTAAAAAAAATTTTTTTTTTCCAAAGTAACTAAAAAAAAATTTTTTTTTCCAAAGTAACTAAAAAAATTTTTTTTTTTCCAAAGTAACTAAAAAAATTTTTTTTTTCCCAAAGTAACTAAAAAAATATTTTTTTTTCCAAAGTAACTAAAAAAATATTTTTTTTTCCAAAGTAACTAAAAAAATATTTTTTTTTCCAAAGTAACTAAAAAAATATTTTTTTTTCCAAAGTAACTAAAAAAATATATTTTTTTCCAAAGTAACTAAAAAAATATTTTTTTTTCCAAAGTAACTAAAAAATTTTTTTTTTCCAAAGTAACTAAAAAAATATTTTTTTTTCCAAAGTAACTAAAAAAAATTTTTTTTTCCAAAGTAACTAAAAAAATATTTTTTTTTCCAAAGTAACTAAAAAAATATTTTTTTTTCCAAAGTAACTAAAACATTTTTTTTTCCAAAGTAACTAAAAAAATATTTTTTTTCCAAAGTAACTAAAAAAATATTTTTTTTTCCAAAGTAACTAAAAAAATATTTTTTTTTCCAAAGTAACTAAAAAAAATTTTTTTTTTCCAAAGAAACTAAAAAAAATTTTTTTTTTCCAAAGTAACTAAAAATTTTTTTTTTTTTCCAAAGTAACTAAAAAAAAATTTTTTTTTCCAAAGAAACTAAAAAAAAATTTTTTTTTCCAAAGTAACTAAAAAAATAATTTTTTTTTCCAAAGTAACTAAAAAAATATTTTTTTTTCCAAAGTAACTAAAAAAATATTTTTTTTTCCAAAGAAACTAAAAAAATATTTTTTTTTCCAAAGTAACTAAAAAATATTTTTTTTTCCAAAGAAACTAAAAAAATATTTTTTTTTCCAAAGTAACTAAAAAAATTTTTTTTTTCCAAAGTAACTAAAAAAATATTCTTTTTTCCAAAGTAACTAAAAAAATATTTTTTTTTCCAAAGTAACTAAAAAAATATTTTTTTTTCCAAAGTAACTAAAAAAATATTTTTTTTCCAAAGTAACTAAAAAAATATTTTTTTTTCCAAAGTAACTAAAAAAATATTTTTTTTTCCAAAGTAACTAAAAAAATATTTTTTTTTCCAAAGTAACTAAAAAAATATTTTTTTTTCCAAAGTAACTAAAAAAATATATTTTTTTCCAAAGTAACTAAAAAAATATTTTTTTTTCCAAAGTAACTAAAAAAATATTTTTTTTTCCAAAGTAACTAAACAAATTTTTTTTTTCCAAAGTAACTAAAAAAATTTTTTTTTTCCAAAGTAACTAAAAAAATTTTTTTTTTTCCAAAGTAACTAAAAAAATATTTTTTTTTCCAAAGTAACTAAAACATTTTTTTTTTTCCAAAGTAACTAAAAAAATATTTTTTTTCCAAAGTAACTAAAAAAATATTTTTTTTTCCAAAGTAACTAAAAAAATATTTTTTTTTCCAAAGTAACTAAAAAATTTTTTTTTTTTCCAAAGAAACTAAAAAAAATTTTTTTTTTCCAAAGTAACTAAAAAATTTTTTTTTTTCCAAAGAAACTAAAAAAAATTTTTTTTTTCCAAAGTAACTAAAAAAAATTTTTTTTCCCCAAAGTAACTAAAAAAATATTTTTTTTTCCAAAGTAACTAAAAAAATATTTTTTTTTCCAAAGTAACTAAAAAAATATTCTTTTTTCCAAAGTAACTAAAAAAATATTTTTTTTTCCAAAGTAACTAAAAAAATATTTTTTTTTCCAAAGTAACTAAAAAAATATTTTTTTTCCAAAGTAACTAAAAAAATATTTTTTTTTCCAAAGTAACTAAAAAAATATTTTTTTTTCCAAAGTAACTAAAAAAATATTTTTTTTTCCAAAGTAACTAAAAAAATATTTTTTTTTCCAAAGTAACTAAAAAAATATATTTTTTTCCAAAGTAACTAAAAAAATATTTTTTTTTCCAAAGTAACTAAAAAAATATTTTTTTTTCCAAAGTAACTAAAAAATTTTTTTTTTTCCAAAGTAACTAAAAAAATTTTTTTTTTTCCAAAGTAACTAAAAAAATATTTTTTTTTCCAAAGTAACTAAAACATTTTTTTTTTTCCAAAGTAACTAAAAAAATATTTTTTTTCCAAAGTAACTAAAAAAATATTTTTTTTTCCAAAGTAACTAAAAAAATATATATTTTTTCCAAAGTAACTAAAAAAAATTTTTTTTTTCCAAAGAAACTAAAAAAAAATTTTTTTTTCCAAAGTAACTAAAAAATTTTTTTTTTTCCAAAGAAACTAAAAAAAAATTTTTTTTTCCAAAGTAACTAAAAAAAATTTTTTTTCCCCAAAGTAACTAAAAAAATATTTTTTTTTCCAAAGTAACTAAAAAAATATTTTTTTTTCCAAAGAAACTAAAAAAATATTTTTTTTTCCAAAGTAACTAAAAAAATATTTTTTTTCCCAAAGTAACTAAAAAAATATTTTTTTTTCCAAAGTAACTAAAAAAATATTTTTTTTCCAAAGTAATTAAAAAAATATTTTTTTTTCCAAAGTAACTAAAAAAATATTTTTTTTCCCAAAGTAACTAAAAAAAATTTTTTTTTTCCAAAGTAACTAAATTTTTTTTTTTTTTTCCAAAGTAACTAAAAAAAATTTTTTTTTTCCAAAGTAACTAAAAAAATAATTTTTTTTCCAAAGTAACTAAAAAAATATTTTTTTTCCCAAAGTAACTAAAAAAATATTTTTTTTTCCAAAGTAACTAAAAAAATATTTTTTTTCCAAAGTAACTAAAAAAATATTTTTTTTTCCAAAGTAACTAAAAAAATATTTTTTTTTCCAAAGTAACTAAAAAAATATTTTTTTTTCCAAAGTAACTAAAAAAAATTTTTTTTTCCAAAGTAACTAAAAAATTTTTTTTTTTCCAAAGTAACTAAAAAAATTTTTTTTTTCCAAAGTAACTAAAAAAATTTTTTTTTTTCCAAAGTAACTAAAAAAAATTTTTTTTTTCCAAAGAAACTAAAAAAAAAAATTTTTTTCCAAAGTAACTAAAAAAAATTTTTTTTTTCCAAAGTAACTAAAAATTTTTTTTTTTTTCCAAAGAAACTAAAAAAATATTTTTTTTTCCAAAGTAACTAAAAAAATAATTTTTTTTCCAAAGTAACTAAAAAAATATTTTTTTTTCCAAAGTAACTAAAAAAATATTTTTTTTTCCAAAGAAACTAAAAAAATATTTTTTTTTCCAAAGTAACTAAAAAATTTTTTTTTTTCCAAAGAAACTAAAAAAATATTTTTTTTTCCAAAGTAACTAAAACATTTTTTTTTTCCAAAGTAACTAAAAAAATATTCTTTTTTCCAAAGTAACTAAAAAAATATTTTTTTTTCCAAAGTAACTAAAAAATATATATTTTTTTCCAAAGTAACTAAAAAAATATTTTTTTTTCCAAAGTAACTAAAAAAAATTTTTTTTTTCCAAAGTAACTAAAAAAATTTTTTTTTTCCAAAGTAACTAAAAAAATATTTTTTTTTCCAAAGTAACTAAAAAAATATTTTTTTTTCCAAAGTAACTAAAACATTTTTTTTTTTCCAAAGTAACTAAAAAAATATTTTTTTTCCAAAGTAACTAAAAAAATATTTTTTTTTCCAAAGTAACTAAAAAAATATTTTTTTTTCCAAAGTAACTAAAAAAATTTTTTTTTTTCCAAAGAAACTAAAAAAAAAAATTTTTTTCCAAAGTAACTAAAAAAATTTTTTTTTTCCAAAGAAACTAAAAAATTTTTTTTTTTTCCAAAGTAACTAAAAAAATTTTTTTTTCCCCAAAGTAACTAAAAAAATATTTTTTTTTCCAAAGTAACTAAAAAAATATTTTTTTTTCCAAAGAAACTAAAAAAATATTTTTTTTTCCAAAGTAACTAAAAAAATATTTTTTTTTCCAAAGAAACTAAAAAAATATTTTTTTTTCCAAAGTAACTAAAAAAATATTTTTTTTTCCAAAGTAACTAAAAAAATATTTTTTTTCCAAAGTAACTAAAACAATTTTTTTTTTCCAAAGTAACTAAAAACAATTTTTTTTTTCCAAAGTAACTAAAAAAATTTTTTTTTTCCAAAGTAACTAAAAAAATATTTTTTCTTCCAAAGTAACTAAAAAAATATTTTTTTTTCCAAAGTAACTAAAAAAATATTTTTTTTCCCAAAGTAACTAAAAAAATATTTTTTTTTCCAAAGTAACTAAAAAAATTTTTTTTTTCCAAAGTAACTAAAAAAATATTTTTTCTTCCAAAGTAACTAAAAAAATATTTTTTTTTCCAAAGTAACTAAAACAATTTTTTTTTCCAAAGTAACTAAAAAAATATTTTTTCTTCCAAAGTAACTAAAAAAATATTTTTTTTTCCAAAGTAACTAAAAAAAAATTTTTTTTTCCAAAGTAACTAAATTTTTTTTTTTTTTTCCAAAGTAACTAAAAAAATAATTTTTTTTCCAAAGTAACTAAAAAAATATTTTTTTTCCCAAAGTAACTAAAAAAATATTTTTTTTTCCAAAGTAACTAAAAAAATATTTTTTTTCCAAAGTAACTAAAAAAATATTTTTTTTTCCAAAGTAACTAAAAAAATATTTTTTTTTCCAAAGTAACTAAAAAAATATTTTTTTTTCCAAAGTAACTAAAAAAAATTTTTTTTTCCAAAGTAACTAAAAAAAATTTTTTTTTCCAAAGTAACTAAAAAAATATATTTTTTTCCAAAGTAATTAAAAAAATATTTTTTTTCCAAAGTAACTAAAAAAATATTTTTTTTTCCAAAGTAACTAAAAAAATATTTTTTTTTCCAAAGTAACTAAAAAAATATTTTTTTTCCCAAAGTAACTAAAAAAATATTTTTTTTTCCAAAGTAACTAAAAAAATATTTTTTTTTCCAAAGTAACTAAAAAAATATTTTTTTTTCCAAAGTAACTAAAAAAATATTTTTTTTCCAAAGTAACTAAAAAAATATTTTTTTTCCAAAGTAACTAAAAAAATATTTTTTTTTCCAAAGTAACTAAAAAAATATTTTTTTTTCCAAAGTAACTAAAAAAATATTTTTTTTCCAAAGTAACTAAAAAAATATTTTTTTTTCCAAAGTAACTAAAAAAATATTTTTTTTTCCAAAGTAACTAAAAATATTTTTTTTTTCCAAAGAAACTAAAAAAATATTTTTTTTTCCAAAGTAACTAAAAAATTTTTTTTTTTTTCCAAAGAAACTAAAAAAAATTTTTTTTTCCAAAGTAACTAAAAATTTTTTTTTTTCCAAAGTAACTAAAAAAAATTTTTTTTTTCCAAAGTAACTAAAAAAATATTTTTTTTTCCAAAGTAACTAAAAAAATATTTTTTTTTCCAAAGTAACTAAAAAAATATTTTTTTTTCCAAAGTAACTAAAAAAATATTTTTTTTTCCAAAGTAACTAAAAAAATATTTTTTTTTCCAAAGTAACTAAAAAAATATTTTTTTTTCCAAAGTAACTAAAAAATTTTTTTTTTTTCCAAAGTAACTAAAAAAATATTTTTTTTTCCAAAGTAACTAAAAAAATATTTTTTTTTCCAAAGTAACTAAAAAAATATTTTTTTTTCCAAAGTAACTAAAAAAATATTTTTTTTTCCAAAGTAACTAAAAAAATATTTTTTTTTCCAAAGTAACTAAAAAAATATTTTTTTTTCCAAAGTAACTAAAAAAATATATTTTTTTCCAAAGTAACTAAAAAAATATTTTTTTTTCCAAAGTAACTAAAAAAATATTTTTTTTTCCAAAGTAACTAAAAAAATATTTTTTTTTCCAAAGTAACTAAAAAAAATATTTTTTTTCCAAAGTAACTAAAAAAATATTTTTTTTCCAAAGTAACTAAAAAAATATTTTTTTTCCAAAGTAACTAAAAAAATATTTTTTTTCCAAAGTAATTAAAAAAATATTTTTTTTTCCAATGTAACTAAAAAAATATTTTTTTTTCCAAAGTAACTAAAAAAATATTTTTTTTTCCAAAGTAACTAAAAAAATATTTTTTTTTCCAAAGTAACTAAAAAAATATTTTTTTTTCCAAAGTAACTAAAAAAATATTTTTTTTTCCAAAGTAACTAAAAAAATATTTTTTTTCCAAAGTAATTAAAAAAATATTTTTTTTTCCAAAGTAACTAAAAAAATATTTTTTTTTCCAAAGTAACTAAAAAAATATTTTTTTTTCCAAAGTAACTAAAAAAATATTTTTTTTCCCAAAGTAACTAAAAAAATATTTTTTTTTCCAAAGTAACTAAAAAAATATTTTTTTTTCCAAAGTAACTAAAAAAATATTTTTTTTTCCAAAGTAACTAAAAAAATATTTTTTTTCCAAAGTAACTAAAAAAATATTTTTTTTTCCAAAGTAACTAAAAAAATATTTTTTTTCCAAAGTAACTAAAAAAATATTTTTTTTTCCAAAGTAACTAAAAATATATTTTTTTTTTCCAAAGTAACTAAAAAAATATTTTTTTTTCCAAAGTAACTAAAAAAATATATTTTTTTCCAAAGAAACTAAAAAAATATTTTTTTTTCCAAAGTAACTAAAAAAATAATTTTTTTTCCAAAGTAACTAAAAAAATAATTTTTTTTCCAAAGTAACTAAAAAAATATATTTTTTTCCAAAGAAACTAAAAAAATATTTTTTTTTCCAAAGTAACTAAAAAAATTTTTTTTTCCCAAAGAAACTAAAAAAATATTTTTTTTTCCAAAGTAACTAAAATTTTTTTTTTTTTCCAAAGTAACTAAAAAAATATTCTTTTTTCCAAAGTAACTAAAAAAATATTTTTTTTTCCAAAGTAACTAAAAAAATATTTTTTTTTCCAAAGTAACTAAAAAAATATTTTTTTTCCAAAGTAACTAAAAAAATATTTTTTTTTCCAAAGTAACTAAAAAAATATTTTTTTTTCCAAAGTAACTAAAAAAATATTTTTTTTTCCAAAGTAACTAAAAAAATATTTTTTTTTCCAAAGTAACTAAAAAAATATTTTTTTTTCCAAAGTAACTAAAACATTTTTTTTTTTTCCAAAGTAACTAAAAAAATATTTTTTTTCCAAAGTAACTAAAAAAATATTTTTTTTTCCAAAGTAACTAAAAAAATATTTTTTTTTCCAAAGTAACTAAAAAATTTTTTTTTTTTCCAAAGAAACTAAAAAAAATTTTTTTTTTCCAAAGTAACTAAAAAATTTTTTTTTTTCCAAAGAAACTAAAAAAAAATTTTTTTTTCCAAAGTAACTAAAAAAAAATTTTTTTCCCCAAAGTAACTAAAAAAATATTTTTTTTTCCAAAGTAACTAAAAAAATATATTTTTTTCCAAAGAAACTAAAAAAATATTTTTTTTTCCAAAGTAACTAAAAAAATATTTTTTTTTCCAAAGAAACTAAAAAAATATTTTTTTTTCCAAAGTAACTAAAAAAATATTTTTTTTTCCAAAGTAACTAAAAAAATATTTTTTTTCCAAAGTAACTAAAACAATTTTTTTTTTCCAAAGTAACTAAAAAAATTTTTTTTTTTCCAAAGTAACTAAAAAATATTTTTTTTCCCAAAGTAACTAAAAAAATATTTTTTTTTCCAAAGTAACTAAAAAAATATTTTTTTTCCAAAGTAATTAAAAAAATATTTTTTTTTCCAAAGTAACTAAAAAAATATTTTTTTTTCCAAAGTAACTAAAAAAAATTTTTTTTTTCCAAAGTAACTAAATTTTTTTTTTTTTTCCAAAGTAACTAAAAAAAATTTTTTTTTTCCAAAGTAACTAAAAAAATAATTTTTTTTCCAAAGTAACTAAAAAAATATTTTTTTTCCCAAAGTAACTAAAAAAATATTTTTTTTTCCAAAGTAACTAAAAAAATATTTTTTTTCCAAAGTAACTAAAAAAATATTTTTTTTTCCAAAGTAACTAAAAAAATATTTTTTTTTCCAAAGTAACTAAAAAAAATTTTTTTTTTCCAAAGTAACTAAAAAAAATTTTTTTTTCCAAAGTAACTAAAAAAATTTTTTTTTTCCAAAGTAACTAAAAAAATTTTTTTTTCCCAAAGTAACTAAAAAAATATTTTTTTTTCCAAAGTAACTAAAAAAAATTTTTTTTTTCCAAAGAAACTAAAAAAAAAATTTTTTTTCCAAAGTAACTAAAAAATTTTTTTTTTTTCCAAAGTAACTAAAAAATTTTTTTTTTTTCCAAAGAAACTAAAAAAATATTTTTTTTTCCAAAGTAACTAAAAAAATAATTTTTTTTCCAAAGTAACTAAAAAAATATTTTTTTTTCCAAAGTAACTAAAAAAATATTTTTTTTTCCAAAGAAACTAAAAAAATATTTTTTTTTCCAAAGTAACTAAAAAAATTTTTTTTTTCCAAAGAAACTAAAAAAATATTTTTTTTTCCAAAGTAACTAAAACATTTTTTTTTTCCAAAGTAACTAAAAAAATATTCTTTTTTCCAAAGTAACTAAAAAAATATTTTTTTTTCCAAAGTAACTAAAAAAATATTTTTTTTTCCAAAGTAACTAAAAAAATATTTTTTTTCCAAAGTAACTAAAAAAATATTTTTTTTTCCAAAGTAACTAAAAAAATATTTTTTTTTCCAAAGTAACTAAAAAAATATTTTTTTTTCCAAAGTAACTAAAAAAATATTTTTTTTTCCAAAGTAACTAAAAAAATATTTTTTTTTCCAAAGTAACTAAAAAAATATATTTTTTTCCAAAGTAACTAAAAAAATATTTTTTTTCCCAAAGTAACTAAAAAAATATATTTTTTTCCAAAGTAACTAAAAAAATATTTTTTTTTCCAAAGTAACTAAAAAAATTTTTTTTTTTCCAAAGTAACTAAAAAAATTTTTTTTTCCAAAGTAACTAAAAAAATTTTTTTTTTTCCAAAGTAACTAAAAAAATATTTTTTTTTCCAAAGTAACTAAAACATTTTTTTTTTTTCCAAAGTAACTAAAAAAATATTTTTTTTCCAAAGTAACTAAAAAAATATTTTTTTTTCCAAAGTAACTAAAAAAATATTTTTTTTTCCAAAGTAACTAAAAATTTTTTTTTTTTTCCAAAGAAACTAAAAAAAAAAATTTTTTTCCAAAGTAACTAAAAAAAATTTTTTTTTCCAAAGAAACTAAAAAAAAATTTTTTTTTCCAAAGTAACTAAAAAAATTTTTTTTTCCCCAAAGTAACTAAAAAAATATTTTTTTTTCCAAAGTAACTAAAAAAATATTTTTTTTTCCAAAGAAACTAAAAAAATATTTTTTTTTCCAAAGTAACTAAAAAAATATTTTTTTTTCCAAAGAAACTAAAAAAATATTTTTTTTTCCAAAGTAACTAAAAAAATATTTTTTTTTCCAAAGTAACTAAAAAAATATTTTTTTTCCAAAGTAACTAAAACAATTTTTTTTTTCCAAAGTAACTAAAAAAATTTTTTTTTTTCCAAAGTAACTAAAAAAAATTTTTTTTTCCAAAGTAACTAAAAAAATATTTTTTCTTCCAAAGTAACTAAAAAAATATTTTTTTTTCCAAAGTAACTAAAAAAATATTTTTTTTCCCAAAGTAACTAAAAAAATATTTTTTTTTCCAAAGTAACTAAAAAAATTTTTTTTTTCCAAAGTAACTAAAAAAATATTTTTTCTTCCAAAGTAACTAAAAAAATATTTTTTTTTCCAAAGTAACTAAAACAATTTTTTTTTTCCAAAGTAACTAAAAAAATATTTTTTCTTCCAAAGTAACTAAAAAAATATTTTTTTTTCCAAAGTAACTAAAAAAAATTTTTTTTTTCCAAAGTAACTAAAAAATTTTTTTTTTTTCCAAAGTAACTAAAAAAATATTTTTTTTCCCAAAGTAACTAAAAAAATATTTTTTTTTCCAAAGTAACTAAAAAAATTTTTTTTTTCCAAAGTAACTAAAAAAATATTTTTTTTTCCAAAGTAACTAAAAAAATATTTTTTTTTCCAAAGTAACTAAAAAAATATTTTTTTTTCCAAAGTAACTAAAAAAATATTTTTTTTTCCAAAGTAACTAAAAAAATATTTTTTTTTCCAAAGTAACTAAAAAAATATTTTTTTTTCCAAAGTAACTAAAAAAATATTTTTTTTTCCAAAGTAACTAAAAAAATATATTTTTTTCCAAAGTAACTAAAAAAATATTTTTTTTCCCAAAGTAACTAAAAAAATATATTTTTTTCCAAAGTAACTAAAAAAATATTTTTTTTTCCAAAGTAACTAAAAAAATTTTTTTTTTTCCAAAGTAACTAAAAAAATTTTTTTTTTCCAAAGTAACTAAAAAAATTTTTTTTTTTCCAAAGTAACTAAAAAAATATTTTTTTTTCCAAAGTAACTAAAACATTTTTTTTTTTTCCAAAGTAACTAAAAAAATATTTTTTTTCCAAAGTAACTAAAAAAATATTTTTTTTTCCAAAGTAACTAAAAAAATATTTTTTTTTCCAAAGTAACTAAAAAATTTTTTTTTTTTCCAAAGAAACTAAAAAAAAAAAATTTTTTCCAAAGTAACTAAAAAAATTTTTTTTTTCCAAAGAAACTAAAAAAAAATTTTTTTTTCCAAAGTAACTAAAACAATTTTTTTTTCCCCAAAGTAACTAAAAAAATATTTTTTTTTTCCAAAGTAACTAAAAAAATATTTTTTTTTCCAAAGAAACTAAAAAAATATTTTTTTTTCCAAAGTAACTAAAAAAATATTTTTTTTTCCAAAGAAACTAAAAAAATATTTTTTTTTCCAAAGTAACTAAAAAAATATTTTTTTTTCCAAAGTAACTAAAAAATATTTTTTTTCCAAAGTAACTAAAACAATTTTTTTTTTCCAAAGTAACTAAAAAAAATTTTTTTTTTCCAAAGTAACTAAAAAAATTTTTTTTTTCCAAAGTAACTAAAAAAATATTTTTTCTTCCAAAGTAACTAAAAAAATATTTTTTTTTCCAAAGTAACTAAAACAATTTTTTTTTTCCAAAGTAACTAAAAAAATATTTTTTCTTCCAAAGTAACTAAAAAAATATTTTTTTTTCCAAAGTAACTAAAAAAAATTTTTTTTTTCCAAAGTAACTAAAAATTTTTTTTTTTTTCCAAAGTAACTAAAAAAATTTTTTTTTTTCCAAAGTAACTAAAAAAATAATTTTTTTCCAAAGTAACTAAAAAAATATTTTTTTTCCCAAAGTAACTAAAAAAATATTTTTTTTCCAAAGTAACTAAAAAAATTTTTTTTTCCAAAGTAACTAAAAAAATATTTTTTTTTCCAAAGTAACTAAAAAAATATTTTTTTTCCAAAGTAACTAAAAAAATATTTTTTTTTCCAAAGTAACTAAAAAAAATTTTTTTTTCCAAAGTAACTAAAAAAATTTTTTTTTCCAAAGTAACTAAAAAAATATATTTTTTTCCAAAGTAATTAAAAAAATATTTTTTTTCCAAAGTAACTAAAAAAATATTTTTTTTTTCCAAAGTAACTAAAAAAATATTTTTTTTCCAAAGTAACTAAAAAAATATTTTTTTTCCCAAAGTAACTAAAAAAATATTTTTTTTCCAAAGTAACTAAAAAAATATTTTTTTTTCCAAAGTAACTAAAAAAATATTTTTTTTTCCAAAGTAACTAAAAAAATATTTTTTTTCCAAAGTAACTAAAAAAATATTTTTTTTCCAAAGTAACTAAAAAAATAATTTTTTTTCCAAAGTAACTAAAAAAAATATTTTTTTTTCCAAAGTAACTAAAAAAATATTTTTTTTTCCAAAGTAACTAAAAAAATATTTTTTTTTCCAAAGTAACTAAAAAAATATTTTTTTTTCCAAAGTAACTAAAAATATTTTTTTTTTCCAAAGAAACTAAAAAAATATTTTTTTTTCCAAAGTAACTAAAAAAATTTTTTTTTTTTCCAAAGAAACTAAAAAAAAAATTTTTTTCCAAAGTAACTAAAAAATTTTTTTCCAAAGTAACTAAAAAAAATTTTTTTTCCAAAGTAACTAAAAAAATATTTTTTTTCCAAAGTAACTAAAAAAATATTTTTTTTTCCAAAGTAACTAAAAAATAATTTTTTTTTCCAAAGTAACTAAAAAAATATTTTTTTTTCCAAAGTAACTAAAAAAAAATTTTTTTTCCAAGTAACTAAAAAAAATTTTTTTTCCCCAAAGTAACTAAAAAAATATTTTTTTTTCCAAAGTAACTAAAAAAATATTTTTTTTTCCAAAGAAACTAAAAAAATATTTTTTTTCCAAAGTAACTAAAAAAATATTTTTTTTCCCAAAGTAACTAAAAAAATATTTTTTTTTCCAAGTAACTAAAAAAATATTTTTTTTCCAAAGTAATTAAAAAAATATTTTTTTTTCCAAAGTAACTAAAAAAATATTTTTTTCCCAAAGTAACTAAAAAAAATTTTTTTTTTCCAAAGTAACTAAATTTTTTTTTTTTTTTCCAAAGTAACTAAAAAAAATTTTTTTTTCCAAAGTAACTAAAAAAATAATTTTTTTTCCAAAGTAACTAAAAAAATATTTTTTTTCCCAAAGTAACTAAAAAAATATTTTTTTTTCCAAAGTAACTAAAAAATATTTTTTTTCCAAAGTAACTAAAAAAATTTTTTTTTTCCAAAGTAACTAAAAAAATATTTTTTTCCAAAGTAACTAAAAAAATATTTTTTTTTCCAAAGTAACTAAAAAAAATTTTTTTTTCCAAAGTAACTAAAAAATTTTTTTTTTCCAAAGTAACTAAAAAATTTTTTTTTTCCAAAGTAACTAAAAAAATATTTTTTTTTCCAAAGTAACTAAAAAAAATTTTTTTTTCCAAAGAAACTAAAAAAAAAAATTTTTTTCCAAAGTAACTAAAAAAAATTTTTTTTTTCCAAAGTAACTAAAAAAATAATTTTTTTTCCAAAGTAACTAAAAAAATATTTTTTTTTCCAAAGTAACTAAAAAAATATTTTTTTTTCCAAAGAAACTAAAAAAATATTTTTTTTTCCAAAGTAACTAAAAAATTTTTTTTTTTCCAAAGAAACTAAAAAAATATTTTTTTTTCCAAAGTAACTAAAACATTTTTTTTTTCCAAAGTAACTAAAAAAATATTCTTTTTTCCAAAGTAACTAAAAAAATATTTTTTTTCCAAAGTAACTAAAAAAATATTTTTTTTTCCAAAGTAACTAAAAAAAATATTTTTTTTTCCAAAGTAACTAAAAAAATATTTTTTTTCCAAAGTAACTAAAAAAATAATTTTTTTTCCAAAGTAACTAAAAAAATATTTTTTTTTCCAAAGTAACTAAAAAAATATTTTTTTTTCCAAAGTAACTAAAAAAATATTTTTTTTTCCAAAGTAACTAAAAAAATATTTTTTTTTCCAAAGTAACTAAAAAAATATATTTTTTTCCAAAGTAACTAAAAAATATTTTTTTTTCCAAAGTAACTAAAAAATATATATTTTTTTCCAAAGTAACTAAAAAAATATTTTTTTTTCCAAAGTAACTAAAAAAATTTTTTTTTCCAAAGTAACTAAAAAAATTTTTTTTTTCCAAAGTAACTAAAAAAATATTTTTTTTTCCAAAGTAACTAAAAAAATATTTTTTTTTCCAAAGTAACTAAAACATTTTTTTTTTCCAAAGTAACTAAAAAAATATTTTTTTTCCAAAGTAACTAAAAAAATATTTTTTTTTCCAAAGTAACTAAAAAAATATTTTTTTTTCCAAAGTAACTAAAAAAATTTTTTTTTTTCCAAAGAAACTAAAAAAAAAAATTTTTTTCCAAAGTAACTAAAAAAATTTTTTTTTCCAAAGAAACTAAAAAATTTTTTTTTTTTCCAAAGTAACTAAAAAAATTTTTTTTTCCCCAAAGTAACTAAAAAAATATTTTTTTTTCCAAAGTAACTAAAAAAATATTTTTTTTTCCAAGAAACTAAAAAAATATTTTTTTTTCCAAAGTAACTAAAAAAATATTTTTTTTTCCAAAGAAACTAAAAAAATATTTTTTTTTCCAAAGTAACTAAAAAAATATTTTTTTTCCAAAGTAACTAAAAAATATTTTTTTTCCAAAGTAACTAAAACAATTTTTTTTTTCCAAAGTAACTAAAAACAATTTTTTTTTTCCAAAGTAACTAAAAAAATTTTTTTTTTCCAAAGTAACTAAAAAAATATTTTTTCTTCCAAAGTAACTAAAAAATATTTTTTTTTCCAAAGTAACTAAAAAAATATTTTTTTTCCCAAAGTAACTAAAAAAAATATTTTTTTTTCCAAAGTAACTAAAAAATTTTTTTTTTTCCAAAGTAACTAAAAAAATATTTTTTCTTCCAAAGTAACTAAAAAAATATTTTTTTTTCCAAAGTAACTAAAACAATTTTTTTTTTCCAAAGTAACTAAAAAAATATTTTTTCTTCCAAAGTAACTAAAAAAATATTTTTTTTTCCAAAGTAACTAAAAAAAAATTTTTTTTTCCAAAGTAACTAAATTTTTTTTTTTTTTTCCAAAGTAACTAAAAAAAATTTTTTTTTCCAAAGTAACTAAAAAATTATTTTTTTTCCAAAGTAACTAAAAAATATTTTTTTTCCCAAAGTAACTAAAAAATATTTTTTTTTTCCAAAGTAACTAAAAAAATATTTTTTTCCAAAGTAACT
>NW_027635154.1:10000-21760 GCF_949748355.1 Melanostigma gelatinosum | reverse complement strand
GAGTCTGAAAGAGGGGGGAAAAAATGGAAAGAGACATAGAAAAGACAAGTAGGTTTCAGAGAGAGGTGTGAGTGAGCATGATAAAGAGTTTGCAAGAAAAATACTGGTTTTGTACTAGTTTAGTAACTTGTGGAAATTCAAAACTGCATTCCATTACAGACATTCAAGATTATGTCAGACTCTTTTCAGAGATTCTGAGTGGCCCAGTCAGACTAACAAATCACCGTCCAGCTCTGGTAACGCTCTGATTGGACTCACCATGATGTAGTGCCTCTGCATCTCGGTCTTCTCACTGGCCAGCTTCTCACACTCCAGCTTCAGGCTGCACGAGGACGAAAACGCACGGATTAAATGGTGTATTTGCATCCACGGAAATGAACTACAATTTCCACAGGACTTGCATATTGCAGAGGTCACGCAGAGTTTGAGGCTGTGGGAGGATAGCAAAAGAGTATTCTATAGCCACACAGTCGGGCTGCCTATTACTGCGAAAAGTCACATTGAAAAATATCACCTTCACGGTGGCAACTGCCAGCAGGGTGCGTCTTATTCACCACTGCACTTCATCACACCTCCACGTGGGGTTCGTTTGACAAGTCCCTCTGTGTTTAGTGCGTCTAGTTATATACATCATGTGGACATTGGTGGGTTTATGTTAGAGTTCTGCTACTGAGCACAAGGTCCTCACAAAGTGTCACATTTCATGTCGGGTTTGTGTATTTTTGTTGTGTTCTGTTGTCATGCATGAGGTCTGGTTACTTATATTAAAGTACTCAGATGTGTTTCAAACGCATGGCATTCGTCGATAAGGACAAAATTTGCAAACTACGGAAACTAAATGTGATCAAAAGTACTGTCGCTTTGTATCACCACATCTAACTGTGTGAATGAATGTGTATTATTCATTTAAATGTGTGAATGTGTCCAAATGTGTTGGTCAACGAAACATCTGAGCAAATAGATTTAAGATTCTGTGAGAAAAATAACATCCGTGTGAAGATTTGTGGCTGTGCATCACATTTTGTGAACAAATGAAAAACATTTGTTCACAAACAATTTCCAATGTGTGAGTGCAAAGACTTGCAGTTACACATCTATCTGTTTGTGGGTGAAAACAATTCACACGGAACTAAATTGCATGTTTACAGCGAGGAACAGCAACGGCTCTCCTTATGGAAACAAAAATGTAATTTGTTCAGATGTTTTTTTGACATTCAAGCATTTTAAATAATTTGATCAAAACGCTCTGAACCAGGGGTCTCAAACTCATTTTCACTCCGGGCCACATCAGCATCATGGTCGCCCGCAAAGGGCCGGTTGTAAATGTAACTACTCGTAACATATTGTTAAATAACTCTCTGCATTCACAGTTTAAAGTAGTCTTCAATGTACTCACAATACATTTACATGTTAAATGTACAGTAACCAGCCAAAGAGCTGCTTCTAACTGTTTAAGTATCTCATAATTTTGACTTTCTATTTCATAATTTTGACTTTCAATCTCATAATTTTGACTTTCAATCTCATCATTTTGACTTTCAATCTCATAATTTTGACTTTCAATCTCATAATTTTGATTTTCAATCTCATAATTTTGACTTTCAATCTCATAATTTTGACTGTCAATCTCATCATTTTGACTTTCAATCTCATAATTTTGACTTTCAATCTCATAATTTTGATTTTCAATCTCATAATTTTGACTGTCAATCTCATAATTTTGACTGTCAATCTCATAATTTTGACTTTCAATCTCATAATTTTGACTTTCAATCTCATAATTTTGACTGTCAATCTCATAATTTTGACTGTCAATCTCATCATTTTGACTTTCTATCTAAGAATTATGACTTTCTATCATAGTTACGACTTTCTATCTAATAACTTCGACTTTCTATCTCATAATTTAGACTATGGAGATTTTATTATTATTAGTCTAACTTTTAAAAAAAACAAAGAAAAAAGATTTTATTTTTAAACTTTTTTTTTTTGCTGGCGGATTCGCGGGCCACATAAAATGACGTGTCCGGGAGTTTGAGACCCCTGCTCTAAACGTTCACACATTCTAATATATTCATATGTACACATTCAGATATGGTGATACACGTCTACAATACTTCTGACCATATGTTTAAGCTGTCAAGTTGAGGTGAGAGTGTTTAACAGTAACTTTAAAGGTAAGTCAGATAGTTTATTAATAGGAAAAACTGTAGTGTCATGCAGGAAATTGTAGTTTTGTAGTGTCGTTGCCATCATGCAAACATTAAAAGCTCACGTGAATAGATCTGTGTGTGTGTGTGTGTGTGTGTCACTAAGAACCACCAGTCCAATGCCTCGCTGTAAGGTAGTGCTGCTGTATCGCAGCAGGCTGTTCAGCCTGCCCACTGAGGTGTGAGCAAGAGGCTGGATGGTTTATTTCTCTTCGCCAAAGTCACCTTTGGTCAGCCATATGATAACATGACCATCAGTGACCTCCAGCTGTAGAAAATTCTAAAAAAGACCTAAACTGCACTGCATTGCATTTCCTTTGATGTGTTGGAAACTATCTCAGTTACCCACAACTTATACGGTAACAAGGTGTGATGGCAAGAGCAAGTAGCAGAAATAATGGAAGATACAATCAAATATAGATGTTTAATTGTATTAATATTACATGAGAAACTGGAAATCTCTGCACCAGAACAGACAGTGAATATAAAAAGGGCATTTGAGGCACCACTGGTGAAGTGACATGAGCCCTTACTGATGTCCCTAATTACTGTAAACATGTACCTGCTACAATGACGGCAATGTGTATAGCATACATTATTACTGAAGTTTGTGAAGTTTTGAGTTTTTTTTTTGTTTAGACTGGATTTAATTTGAAGGGTTGCAACTCACCATCACTCCACAGTATGTTGTATTCAGTGTGTTAATAAAGAAATAAAGATCAAAGGACAGCATTTGCACGCTGACATATTGTGTTTACTGGTTCATTGAGTGACGAAAACACTGACTTCCACAGATCTGAATGACGCAATGTGTCGTTTCTACAGACCGTTTCAACAGAATTGCATTGCAAGGCAACAGCTGGGCTTCATGTTTACTTCTTGTCCGTTTATGTCATTCACATACACTGCAACGGGAAATGAACAGGGACACATCTGGAATGTTTACGACTGTGAAATGGACTATAATTAATACATTTAAGTGTCGAGAATATGCGATATAAAACAACATATGGAAGGGTGACTCTTGATACCAGTACTTCTGAACTAGAAAGTTAACCATTGACATTTGCCACAAAAATGTTTTAAATACCAACAAATCCGTATCTGTATGTGTGCAATGTAACATTGTCTGCGTACCTGTGATACTGTGCCTGGAGGAACTGGAATTCCTCCTTGATGCGGTCCAGAGTTTCCAGGACTGTGAACTTGAAAGACTGGCCGGGTTGTAAGGGAACCTGCATAGAAAAGGAAGGAGAGAACGAAAAGATGAAAAACAGGTACTAAGGTGTGTGTTTGTTCCCGCTCAAGAGAAGAGATGGTATGCATTGTGCCTTTCAGTATGTTTGTGTAGGCACATGTGCACCTGCATAAGCCATACGGTTAAGTGTGTGTGCACGCAAGCAGGTGTTGAAACGTGTGTGTGTGTGTGTGTGTGTGTGTGTCGGTGTGTGTGTGTGTGTGTCGGTGTGTGTGTGTCAGGGAGCGCGGCAAGGGGAGAAAAAAGCCAAGATGAAAGTGAGAGGGAAGGTCACTTCCCCTCCCACACATCATAAAGCCGTGTCCTCTCTCTCTCTCTGTCCTCCTCCTCCTCCTCCTCTAATGACTCTCCTCCTTCCCTCCACAACCCCCACCCTTTCTTCCTCTGCTCTCCTTCTCTTCCACATTACCATCCTCTCCACTCTGCCAGGTTGCTAATGTATTCCAACCTACAAAGAGCTGAGAAGGGAGGAAACGTCAAATGAATAACTTATAGGGAATCACAGCACCGTCTCTCACCTACTAAAAGCTCAAGAAGGCCCAACAAAACAAGCAGCTCCCTGGGGTCCACTCCCTTACCTCCACCGCCAGCCCTCCATGTCAGTCTACAGCGCTCTCGACAGCCGCCCTCTTCCTCCATAATCTTCACGGGGTTTTAGAAACAAGGGGCACTGATTTTCGATGCTGTTGATGTTTGGGAAAACCTAGAGTAAGCTGAAGTGGTTGAGGTTTTTTTTTGGTGGATTCTCAGAGGAGATTTTTTACAGAGGAAGTATCTTCTCCCAATTTGGATTAGCGGATTTCCCCTGCAGTGTGGGACTCCCGCTGTTAGCCAGAGGGGGATGCAGACTGCCAGGTGTCTCTGCCACTTCTTTTTAGTCACTTCTTATCACCTGTCAGTGATCAGCCTCGACACGAGTATTGAGGTTCACACTATCCCTCCTACATCAGACCTCCCCCTCTGACGCTTCCAGTGCAAAGACAAGGACATGTCATAAGCATCCCATTCTGCAAACGCTGCCCACTGTATATGATTAGTGCACCCCGCCAAATCTAAAGCACCACAGCTGAGAACAGGACCCTGATCCCTGCAGTGGTGGGCAAGTGATTCTTCCTCTGTGCAGCCCAGACGATAAATTATGAATCCTGCTATATGGCGAAGGCATGATCTGCATTAAGGCATGATTACGATCATTATGATAATTTTGTGGGAGGGCTTTGGAGGGAGGCCTGAGGGGATGGGCTGTCAAGTGTTGCCGACGTGGCAACTTTCTCGCTAGATTTAGCACCTTTTGGATCTGGTGCTTCTAGCTACTTTCATTGGAAAAGAGTTTGCAACACTTGGCTGGGTTTTTCAGTTGAATCATTTAAAAAATAAATTTTGAGTGCTCTTAATTGTTTCTCAAGATAACCGACTCCGACTAAGTTTCCTTTCACCGTGATTTAGGGCCGGCAACGATTCAAAATGCAGCTTTGGTATGATGATATAGGAGCGGGATATATTTTGGTTGGAAAAGGATTTACTCAACTTTGCGAGTTCACAGTACCTGTGACACCGTCGACTCAAGCATCTTAAGTCACAAAACATATGAAGTGTGTCTTTCCACTTAGCAACCCGAGCCAACTACAAATCCATCCATCCACCCATGTGTTCATCCGTTCACATATCCATCCTTCCACACTGAGCGGCACACAGTGCAGTGGCCACAGTGCAGCTGGGTGGCTATCGGCCTGCAGCTACACGGCTAAAAGATTGGCGGTTTCAGTGGCGGGGCTTCATTAGTCTAGACAAGCACAATTCAATTAGATTTCAATTAGTCCGACGGTGGAGGTCAGGGACGCGGTGGGTTCCCCAGTAATTAATCCACAGAGTCGAGCTGAGCTGGGCTAAACTGAGCTGAGGCAGGCATAGCAGGGACATCTAGATGGCTGGATAGGCATTATACACACAAACCATCTGGGGGTGTGGGTGGGAGGGTTGGGGGGGGGGAGTGTCTGCCAACAGATCCCCACTGACCTTGATTCACACCACACACACTCAGTGAGGGAGGGGAGGACAGGGGGGAGAGAGGGTGTCACACACAGATACAAACACACACGCCCACGTAGCCATCAGCGCACTGAACAACACACAAACAAACAAACACACTACTGCACATGCAGATTCAGTCAGAGAACACGCAGACCCACAGCGAGAGGGAGAGCAGGGATGGAGGGATGGATTGATGGGGGGGGGCGAGAGAGAGATAGATACTCATCTGACAGACAGAAGGACGGATGGACTGAGGGATGGAGGGAGTGATAGACTAGTCTGACATCTTTACAGAGGAGTGAAAGAACGAGCAGGGAGACAGATGATGAAAGAGCGGCATGGCTGCTGACTGAGAGAGATAGCCGGCCATTCATCCGCCTGACACCGAGGGGATGGAGAGAGAGAGAGAGAGAGAGAGAGAGTAATGCCGTCTTTGCTGTAGTCAACACGAGTCACTCTACCCTGTGCACTGTCCATCCGTCTGTGGTAATACTGCTCCCACCATCTGCTGCCACGAAAACATGAACACACAGACACATACTCAGGCGGATGCACACGGATAAAGTGCTGCTGGCGGGTTACATCAGCAGCACTAAGTCATATAACAAAGCCCATAGTCACAGATCAGGATTATACAAGGGATCTGCGAGTGACAACCGTTGGTGTCAACATGGCGTCGTCTGTAGTGTGCCGATGAGAGACATCTGAATCTCTTTCATCTGCCGGACAAAACTCCACAATGTCTTTCTTTTGACTCGCCAATTGCACCTTTTCGAATGAGTTTCATGACCCAGGAGCAGTAAAACCTCTTATGAGCGGAAAGAAAATGAAAAATACAGATAAGGTCCTCAGGCATAAGGGGAAATATTCACTCTGCTGAGCTCTGCCTGTCAGAATAAAGAGACGAGTACGGAAAAATGGGATTAAATTAGTCCATGCTTATTAGTAATAACAGGAGACTCTGTGTCCTGCTCATGGACACTTCAGCAGGTAAAACAGAGTTAAATGTGCATCCTTCTGCAGTGTTTACAAAAATGGAGGCATCATAAAGTCATGGCGTATGTACACCAGAACTAGCATTTGTTGTTGGAGTGCGTCTGTGTGCATCTGGTCTCTCCTGTATTGTGACAGATGGCAGCCCAGACGGTTAGGGGTCCAATAGTGCGTCACGATGGGCCAAAAAACAGCCTAATGCCTGTGTCGTCGTGTGTGTGTGTGTTCGTGTGTGTGTGTGTGTGTGTGCGCGTGTGTGTGAGCGCCACAGCAGCCAGCATAGGGGATCCTGAAACCCAAAACTGAAACGCGGGTTTGATTGTACCGACACGCAAACACAGTGATATTATAAAATCATGAAACGACGCTAGATATCAGATGGTCAAGATCACGGCCGCAACGGTTATGGCACCGTAACCAAAAACATAAAAAGGATGTAATGTAGATCATTTGACATTAGGTTTAAGCATTGTAGTTAAATACAACATGTTTGCGCGTTCTTTCTTTAGCACAGAGTAAAACGTTTTTTTATTAGAATTAAAGAAAATGAGCCGATGCCATCACCAAAGTCATGCAGTCAGCGACACTGGTAAGAACATTATAACCTTCGTAGGTTTCTGGCATTGATATTGGAAGTCAGAGTTGGCCCGGGCAGCGTACTGCTTGAAAGTTACTCGCTAATCCCAAATGTCTTACAGAAGGGGAAATATTTAACCTCGAGAAGTCGCCTCCTTGACACAATTAGCATCTCCAAATGACGTTGCACAAATCTTGCCGTTTGACCTCATGCAGTGACTTGCATTTCTTATTTTCAGTCCACACTGTCTTTCCCTCTCCGGCCGAACGTTAGGTCAGTCTGGTTCTATCGGTCCCTCTGTCCCTCTGTCTGTCCCTCTGTCCCTCTGTCCCTCTGTCTGTCCCTCTGTCTGTCTGTCCATCACGGGGAAGTCGTCTGTTCAAGCGGCGGCTGCATCAGAGAGAACGCAACTGTGAAACAGATGCAGGACTGGGAGTGATTGTCTGTCTGCTTGTCTTCTCTGTCTATCTGTTCATCAACACATGAGCGTTCACACGGTACATGCAGGCATGCCCATGCATGGATGGATTCATTCGAACAAAACACCCACAAACTAAATATTTCTTTTCTTTCTTGTGCCCTCTCTCTCTCTCTCTCTCTCTCTCTCATGCTGCTCCGTCTCATTCCTCCCCCCCTTTTTCTCTCCTTTTGTTCTTCACTTCTCCTTCCTAGCCCCTTTGTTCTTCCTTTTTGCCCGTGTCTCTCCGAGACAAGCAGAGACACATTCACATAGCGCATGAAATAATAATTGGCTGGTGAAATATTTAGGAAAAAGGCACACGAACGGTTGAGAAATACCAAGTGTGTCGGTGGCCCTTGTGCACGTCTGTGTGTTTGTGTCTGCTGACGTGAGCAGCGATGAACATAAGCAACAGCTCATTGGTTTGGACTGTGTGTGGATGAGAGGCCGAAGAAGAGCTGCGGGGAATGGAACTCACGCGTCATCCATCTCTTTAAGACGCCCTCACATTTGTTGTCTGCATTTCTACAGAACCACTCTAAGGTTTCGATAACTTAGAGCAACAGAAGCCCATTCTGAGCTCGCGGCCCTCTTGTTGTGCCGAGAACCAGCGGACATCTTTGTCACTCACTCATTCTGCCAGCTAGCCAGTCAGTCAGTCCTTCAGTTTGACAATGAAATTGGCAGCCAACCAGCCAGTAAATATAAAGTCCGTCAGTCAATCAGCAGAACAGTCAGTGCACCATTTAACCAGGCAGCAAGTTAGCCAGTCATTCATTCAGAGAGCTGGTCGGTTAATGCTGCAGCTCACCAGTCAGCCACGAAGCCAGCGGTGGATTACAAATCAGGGAAAGATTGGCAGCCAAAAGAGTCTCTGAACTGCATCCAAGCCTCGCTCTCATCGTTTCTTTTAATGACAAAGAAGAGAACACAGGTTTTGCGGATAGAAAATGGCCCGTTTCCTTTGATCAGAGAGCAGACTTCATCTGGGTGGCTGCTGACGTCTAGAAGTCGTCGGTTGCTTGTACGACTTTTTTTTTTTGCCCGTTCTGTGGGTCGTCTGTCTACAGCTGCGTCGTTGTCGTTACTTGACTTTCTGCCATTTTACCGGGTTGCCGTTGCAAAGCCGAGTGAAATTAAATGTAAACAAGACGAGGACAAAGGAAAGGAGGGGAGTGTGTCATCCGTGGGAGGCGACAGCAATCCGCTGTTTACCGTACATGGCTTCATTACAGCCACAAACGTTCGGCGAAAAAAAAAACTGCTCGACACAGCAAGGCGCCAAAAGAATGAAGGAAACGGTCCAGCGTGTACGGAAAAGCAAACAGTGCATGCCCAAAGAAATGTATGCACACGTTTGAAAGCACTTACACAATTCAACACACACAAATAACTTCAGCGTGTCCTACAACTACAAAATCGACTTCAATTCAATCTCATGGACATTAACACACACACATCAAAATCCAACTTTAAGACACGCACGTGCCAATCACTCTACTCGTGGCTCTGCCCTCATTAATGGAGCATATGTGATGTCTGTGGCCACATATTTTGGCAATGGTTTGTTTACTTGGCCATAAAAATGAGGTGTGACGCGACTGGAAGCCCTCCACAGCACACTCTTATACATTATACATATTTCAACAGATGCTTTATAGTCCGGACGTACTGTACATTTCCAAAGCAAATAAGGACTGAATGTTCATGCATGATTCACTAATAATGATTGGAGCAGATTTAATTATGTATCCAGAGTGTTATGTTGTCATACGACACTGCTGCAAGAGATGGACAACAATCTACACCTTCAGCAATTAAACCTCTCTCTCTCTCTCTCTCTCTCTCTCTCTCTCTCTCTCTCTCTCTCTCTCTCTCTCTCTCTCTCTCTCTCTCTCTCTCTCTCTCTCTCTCTCTCTCTCTCTCTCTCTCTCTCTCTCTCTCTTCAAATTGGTGGGAAGCACACACAGAGCGACAGCTTTAAATGCATCCTCACCAAGTAAAGGTGCCGGAAGAACAACAGAAACCTGCACGCTTGAGAAGAGGTGTTTGTTTGTGATGGCGTCAGCGCTTCAACGAATATATGTGTAAAATGATGGAAAGGACATCTTCCTGAACCATGAAAACAGAGTGAATCCTCTCGTTCTTCCTCTCTCACTGGGGTGCGGCAGCCAATCAAGGGTCTTGTACATTCACAGCAACAGTCGAGGTCGGACTGGGACATTATTTATTGTTATTGGCACACAATGCACACGAACCACAGCTCTCCTTTCCCCTTCCTCTCCCAGATCTGAACACACACACACACACACACACTCTAACAGCTGCACACACACACGAGCACTTTTACAGGAACACAAGGACAAATACAAACACAAACGTGGTGCACACACGCCAAGACATACATATACTTACACACAAAGACGCTTTGCACTTAAGGGCAAATGAATACATAAAACAAAAATGAACCTCCCACAGGAGACGTTCACACCGGCACACACACACATTTACACACAACACGCACTGTTAATGCAAACATGTATTCATGAACAAAGCACGAAAGAGACACAGACGCATAAAAAGGAATGGCGCACACACACGGCCACACATTAAACAAAGAACACAGCTCACACACACACACACACACACACACACAAAGTCCTGACAATGCTCACCACAAAAATCCAGCGAAACCAATTACGGCTCCGCTCGCTTTAACCTTTTCCGAGCAGAGAGCGAGGAGAACAAAGTCTGTCTTCTTCTCTGATAAAAAACAAACAAAAGAACAACACTGCTTGAGCAGCCTTGGGACACCTTCCTTCTCATTTCCAAAGGGACACGGAGAGGTTGAAAGCAGCGGCATTCAAGGCAGTTCTGTCCTCTCTGCTGTCTGCGGCTGACAAGAAGTCAGGCAGAGATCTCTGACTGACACCAACAAGGACACGCCGAGGCTACTGAGCGAACGGCAAGCTAGTCAAGTGATAGATGATGATTGACTGTGAGTGTTGATATTGGATCTTCCTCAGATGCACCAGCAAGGAGAGCGTTTCGACCGGGGTTTTGTTCCAGCCGTGCCTGGAAAAACAGCATATTTTACAAGTAAATCCTGTTGAGGACAAACGCATGCGTATCTAATGCTCATACGCGCCGTCTGTAACCGCACACAGACACACCACCGTCCTTTGCACCCTCACACCTCTCCACAGATCACATTTCACAGCAACGCCAGAAATAAAGTTCCACTGGCAGAGAAGGGCTTCAGAGGAAGAAGGAGGGAGGGAGAGAGAAGAGGGAGAAAAACAGAAGAGAGACAGAAGGAGAGAGACGGAGGCCATCGATCGGTTGGAGTTGGCTCAATCTGGCATTGAACTTTATCACAAAGGCGGAGCAGCGCAGCAGGAAGCTCTCTGATAGGCCTCTAAAGGAGAGAACAGAGGAATGTTCACACTCAATTCTTCCGTTGCATCTCTCATTCATTTTCATGTCTCTTGCCAGCCCCGGCCTTTCTAAAGAATTCTTTCTCTACCTATCTCTCTTTTCTTGGCTCTTACATCTTTCACTTTCTCCCTTTGTTTTTCCGCTTTCTCTCCTGTTTCTCTCGGCATCTCTCTCCGTTCTATTCCAGCGGCTGCCTTATTAACATTCTCTCTGTACATGTAATTGATTCCTCATGCCTTCCTCTTGTGAAAATGTCATTCATAATTCCGTGTGATAGCTGGCTGGCTGGCTGGCTGGCTGGCTGGCTGAGCGGTTGGCTGGCTGGCTGCGAGGCAAAGTGGCCACTGACCCACACCAGATACAAAGAGACTGACAACCAAATCTGATTATAGCAACCGGACCGGGGCCCCTGTGAAACGAGTGGCCTAAGCCAGACTGAGCCTAAGCTGTCATTCATCCTTCAGTGCTTTCTAGTCGATGCCTTTAACCTGTATTCTACCCCGGCAGGTAAATAAATGGCAAGCTCTCGCTGCTGATGAAGGGTTAAACTCAAGGAGGGAAGGAACTTTGAAGGGGAAGCACTCACGGCCTTTCGTCGTAGTGATGGAAAGTAATTTAACCATCAATTAAACGCCATGTGTGTGTGTGTGTGTGTGTGTGTGTGTGTGTGTGTGTGTGTGTGTGCAAGTGTTTACTTGGCAACCAAAATGAGCAGGTGGACAGCTGACAGTTGTACTGAGAAATTTACGCAGATCTGTTTTCACACGCACATGTACACACACTTATACACGTA
>NW_027635154.1:0-7500 GCF_949748355.1 Melanostigma gelatinosum | reverse complement strand
TGTTTGCATGTATGATATTAATTCAATTACAAGTTTAAAAAATGGATCCAGTTGATCGTGTGACTTATCCGGCGTAAACACACGAAAAACACGGAAACAAATCAGATACAAACGGCACCATTTTAACAAGGAACAAGTCAATTCAGCTCAGACAAACCACAATACACTCGCTAGACCATTGTCTCTGGTTATAATCAGCTGGTCAGCATGTATGTAAATAACAATAAAAGGTGCTACGTACTATAGAAATGTAAAAGAAATGGGCATTAAAGCTGGGGCCACACATTGTGTAGTGATATCTGTCAAAATGCAGACGCATCACAGCAAAGTCCACTTACCGCCTAAGATGTCATCAAAATCAATAAGTCGAGTATCTGGAGGACGATCACTGTAACAGCCCACAAATACCCCAGCTTCAGCGAGATAACAATGGCTCCCGCCTACTTTTGACTGCTGGCTCCAGTGCGCATGCTATTTACAGGAATGCCCAGAGTGGACCTGGACCAACTAACACCTGGTATGTAAAGCCTTCCCATGGACAGTACACAGTACACAGTCTGGCCCGGTCGCCATTTGGCGCTGTTTATAATGAGTTCATCCAGGGCAGCTCTGCCTTTGAACTCCATCGAACAGCCATTAATCCGACAATGTAGAATCGGACACAGTCGGTCTTGGCATCCGTGGAGGATTTCCAGTAAGACAGAAACTGCGTTTGATAACAAGTGGGTTATCCAGGGGGCAGCCCCAAATCCTCAATGTAGGTCACCCCAGACATCCTATTATCCAAATGCAGTCTATTAACAAACACTGTAGATCCATTTGGGGAAACCTAATGCTGGCTTATGTCAACACATTCAAAATTGTTTGAATTTGCACTGTGACTCATTGAGGCATTTTTTCCCCCACTATCTGATCTAACGGTAAGTAAGCATTACGCTGTTTGGAGTAAGAAACTATGCATGTAAACATTCGTCTGGATATTCGGGGAGAAGGGACGAGATGAGTCATTTTGGTTTGACTCGTACTCACAAAGGAGAGGACGTAGTGGACAGTAGTGCACGTTTAGAGGGGAAAAGAACGTAGACAGCGTCATCTTGATGTTGAGATAACAACAGTGATGAAGGGCGTGTATTAACAGCTTGAGATCGCTGACACTAAGCAGGTTGAAACTATAACCCAATCTTCACCCCCAAAGGGTAACAAGACGTAAAGACAATGTGCCACTCGCTGTCATTAATTGCCCCTTATGATGTTCATAAAGCAACTAACAGAGGAAAATCCAACGTATCGTCGTCCGTAATTACAACTCGTGGCCACAGCACTCGTCGTTTAGCAAAAGTTACCGAGTGGCCCTTTAAAGGACGGCTTTGAATGAGATGCACGTCAATGTAAACAAATAATTCACAAGCCAAAGGTCAGCAACAGAGGTCTCATTGGCCAGCATCATTCCTCAGCAACAGCGTCGTCTCAAATTCAAAAAAGTTTGAGTCGTAGAGGAAATCCTGCGTGGAGTATGAAGACATCCCATCTAAATAGTACCACCATCTGGCTACGATCGCCACTCATCCTGTCCAGGGTGGCACAGGGAGCGGACCCCAGCACACACTGGTCGAGAGGTGCCTCAGCACCTTCACACCTGCACTACAAGCAATCTAGAGTTTCAAAGATACCTGACCTGCACGTCTTCAGTCTGTGAAAGGACATCCTCGCAGACAGAGGGTGTAAAAGCTGACACCACAAAGAAAGACGCAAGCTGTCCCAAGATTCAAACCCGGGGCCCTTCATGCTGTGTGAGGCCACAGTGCTTAACACTTGCACAAAAGAACCATCACAGCCCGATGGATAGATTGCTGTGATATTCGGTGAGGACATTTGTGCTTCCCAGAGGATGAATCATTTCCATTTTTGGACAGACTGGCGATCTCTCCTCCTCTTTCCCATCTGCCTTCACTCAAAATCTCTCTTTCAGTGTTCTCTAACACACCGTCATTCAATGGCACCTCCAACACCAACACCACCATTCCCTATGTAGCCCATTGTACGAATCAGCATTATCTGACTGTCTAGAAAGGATTATGCAGGTAATTATTCCCCCGACTCCTCACACTGGGGTTTATTCAGACAGATGGGACGGCGTACGGCGTACAAACACACAGACAGCCATCAACACACTCCAGAAGTTACAAAGGTTGTATTCAATGTTCTTAATACTGCCTTGATCTTTCGCATGTCAGGGTATGTTTGCTTCCAGCTCCCTCCTTTCACCAAAAGATTTAAATTGCAAGTATTTTCGAAATAATCAAATAAAAGAACAGAAACATATTCATTTGCCGGTTTTAAAATGTTCCAAAAGAGATGCAGAGAATGAGCCACTGCTGTTTCTCTGTAGATTTTGAATACATCAGAAAGAGTGCGTTTTACTGACCTCTGCCTTTGATACGTGAGGAAGTTCAGGGAGACACGCCGAGGGGATCCACAGAGGAGAGTCAGCGCCTTCAGAGTGCAGGTCAGCAAAGCCTGAAGCAAAGAGGAGCAGAGCCGGCTGCATGGGTACGGTAAGGACACCGTGGTTTCAGCTCTCAAAGCCCCAAGTAGCAGTACCAAATGATATAAGCGGACCACTAATGTGTATTCATTACATCAGCTAATAACAGTGGTAAACATTTCGAGCAGAATAGCAGTCATTTGTGTCAGCAGGCAGTCATTTATATATTTAAGCACTATTAAGGCTCACATTGCCTCTGAGGAATGGGGCCTACACTCAGGGGCGGACTGGCCATCGGGGATACCGGGGGAATCCCCGGTAGGCCGACGGGGTTTGGGCCGGTCTCTGACATCGCCGGCCCGACTATATTATATGCTTCACAGAACACGTTCAATTGACTCTAATACCGAAAGTCAATAATCAGTGAAAACTGTATCAACAGTATAAACTGACATTATACTACTCCTCGCGATCTGAGGACGCCATAGCACGGCTGGACACTACGGTGCTTTTAAAAACTTTTCTCCATTACCGCGGTCTGCGCCGTGCGCTCGTGCCGGCGACGGTCGGGGCGGGGCCGGCGGAGGTGCGAATGGCCGCCGTAGACCGGCGAAATACAGGGGCGGCTCGACTGTCACGGCGTCCATGAATCGAGGACTTCTTACTGGAACTGAAACGATGTACTGGGATTAAATTCTTTGTCAACAAAGAATTTGGTAAGTGACAAACTGCGTTTGTTTTTTTACATCTGCAGTAACGTTTTTATGACTAATATTTGATGGCTCGTGCTCTTGTGTGGTGGAATGCGTGGATCCGCTGCAGGTCTGCTGGATTGATGTGCTTTGTTGTCATATGAATATATGTGACTGGTTCTTATGACTTTGTGGCTGTCATTGTGTTAATTACGTTGATTTGACTATGCGTTGTCAGTTATTGACGTAGCGTCCCGTCACGGATTCATGTATCTGCAGCTTGCGTCACTCGCTCAGAGACAAGCCGTTTTGAGTGTGAGCTAGCAGCATGGCACCGGTACCAAAACGTAAATCCTTTAAAGATGGAGCTGAAAAGCTCAGGGAGAAAAAGAAGAGATATCTGGAGGAAGGTGCATCAAAATATTTAAAAATCTCTGACTTATTTGGGAAACCACCGACTGGTGACAGTGTTATGATGGTAAGTTGTGGCATTGACTTGGCCAATGTTAGCTTGCTTTTCACAGATGAGGTAGTGTTCGGCTACAAGCTAGCCTAGCTAACGTTAGCTAGATAAATGATAAATGTCCAAAATTGAGACCGTTATGATCTGGTCAAATAAGCAATCTGGCGCTGTTCGCATCATCGAGATTATCTAATTTAACATGTTAGCCGTAGTTACTTGCTTACAATCGATGAGCAAGCTATCCATGGTGGTAGTTGTAAAGAGGGCAATCTTATCATTTCTAATAATTTATGTCAAATAATGTTTAAGTTAACCAGCTCTCAACAGCACCTGGAGGCTTTTATGTTGATGGCTACTCAGACAGATGTTTTGCAGATGCTGGACAGTGAGAAAATCATAGACGGTGTTGCAGAAAAGAGTGAGCTGCTGCAAAAACTACTCGTGTAGTGAGGTAATAATAACACATGAGTATACTGATATTGTTTTTTATTACTATGTGACTATAATGCACCTGGGCTGGCAGAGTTAGTTTAGGTTCTGTTACTTAACTTATTGTTTTGTTATGCACCTTCAACACCCCTACACACACACACACACACAATCACACACCCAGCATGCAACACTACTGATACCACTGATGTTCACACCCCATCGTATGTTCTGTTCATTTCAATATAGTTCAAACTAATTCTACCCTCTGATTCCAGTTTCTTTATTGTGTGGTCTTTCTCTGCTGACATTCATTCCTTAAGGCTCTGTAGTTATACGTATAACCATCTGATACTAGCCCAAAGTTCAGCATATTCATCCAGCAAACTACTACCTTGGAGTATTATTTTATTCAATGTGTCCATCCAGGCAAATTGGTGGATCCAAATGTTATAAAAAAAAAAATATATGATATAATTTCTTTGTAATCATCGAAAATAATGTTAAGTGTATGGGTATTTTTCCAAGTAGGCCACTGACATCGATACGTGCGATGCATTGAGTGGGCCGGTCTGACAGTAAACTCCCGGGCCACTTTTTTCCCCCAGTCCGCCCCTGCCTACACTCAGTGGTGTATAGTAACGAAGTAGAAATACTTTGTTACTGTACTTAAGTAGTTTTTTTGGGTATCTGTACTTTACTTTACTACTTATATTTCTGTTTACTTTTTACTTTTACTTCACTACATTTTGCAAAGAAAACTGATACTTTTACTCCGATACATTTCCCCTGAAACCTTCGTTACTCGCTACAAAATCAAATCTATCTTCAGAAACAAAATGAATCATGAGAGCAGCGTCGGGGACTGTGGTGGAACACAGACTGCAAGCCAGCAGGTTTGGTGAATCAGTGGTCCTAGCAGCAAGTTAAATCATTGGTTAATCACGTTAATGCACAATTGCAAACAAGTGCTCTCAAAGCCGCGGTGTGTTGATTCCCAGTGATGCCCAGGATGCTACATGCTATAAGCTAGCGGGCGACTACATGAGTAGCATTCCACTCTACGATGACTGATTTCATGATGGAAGCAGAAATGGAAGCACCTGCTACTCCCGCAACAAACGACGGTGGTGACGAAGACCAACACCCGTGGATCGCTAGCGAGTTAGTGAGATGAGGAAGTGTTGACAGTTGTGCAGCACTAGTTGGCTAACGTTAGCTGTAGCTGTATACACGGATTGACAGGAGCCGCGAGAGCGCAGCATTCGGGGAATTCTTCGCAGCTGTGTGCAAACTGTCTGTGACGCTGAACACACCTCTACCTGCCTCAGCGGCCTGTGAAAGGATATTTAGCATCGCAGGACTAGTCTTCACCCAAGAAGAGCGAGGCTGAATTCTCGCAATTTTGAAAACCAACTTCTTTTGAAGATGAACAGGACATGTTTCAGTTTCAAGTAATGACTGTGTTGCTGCTTTAGTATTGATCATGTTTTGATATTTGAGTCATGTTGTGGATGATCAGATGGAGTTATGATGGTAGCAGTCGCCCAATTGCAGATTCAGCTTGAGCAAAACCTTTGTATTTAAATCAGGCCCATAGGAGTTTACAAGGCAGGCGTCCTTTCTCTAAACACTGACCTGATGCATCAAGTGGATATGTTTTGCTGAACACAATATTATGCATTTGTCCTCTATATCCTCTAGTCTAATGAGCAGACTTATAAACGCACTGTTACAACTCCTTCATAGTGTCATATTGCTTTACGGAGAATTATGATGATAAGTTCATAGTAGATGCAAAAGTATACTTATGTACAATATATTATGTTGAACATTGTTGCTCCTGAATGGATCACAGCCGACCCAATTATGTTCAACACAGCTCCATGTCCTTGGTCATGGTGCCACAGCACTTAAAAGAATAAACTTCATAATTCTCACAATTCTGACCCTTTGCTTTTTTATTAACAGCATTTACTTGTACTTTTACTTTCAATGAACAGGTTATGATGTTCATTTAATGTTCAGGTTATGATGTTCATTTAATGTTCAGGTTATGATGTACATTTAATATCAGAAAATTACTTTTGATACTTAAGTACTTTTGTACTTAAGTACAATAAATATCAGATACTTTAAGACTTTTACTCAAGTAGTATTCTAAGTGGTGACTTTTTACTTTTACTTGAGTAGTTTTCCAGTAAGGTATCTTTACTTTTACTCAAGTATGGCTTTTGAGTACTTTATACACCACTGCCTACACTGAAGGGTCCAGGAGGCCCCTATCGGGTCAAACTACAGTGGGCAGCTTCAGTAAGATTATATGTCGTATTATTTTAACATTGAACATATGTAAATCTTACTGTAAAGCTTAAATTCCTTCAGTGTCAGGCCATTCAAGCGTTGTACAATGAAAATGCTACTAAATGTGCATCTCATGTTTGGGAGGGTCCTTAAATTAAAATGTGCCAAAACAGGATAATTTTGTCAAATTTTTTCCCCCGTAAATCGGTGCAAAACTGCTACAAAAACACAACCTGTGTCTGTTGAAGACTTGAGCGAGCGAGTTGAAAAACAAACACAAATCCACAAGAGATGAAGACAGCTGCAGCATTTTTACAGGAACCTCAACCGTAAAACCAGAAAATAACGGGAGTTGGAGACGATGTAACTTACATTCGCACCAAGTCACCTGTCAGTTAAGTATCTGCGCGTGTTTTGTACTTTTTCTTACATCAACAGCACGCTGTAACGACGAGGGGAAGCTCAAGTTAACCGTGTACACATCTCAATCACTGCTGGAAACGACGAGAGCAACTCTACGGTTCCACCTTAAAAGCTCTTCGTTGTGCGAGGGCTCTATGTGCATTCTGATTGGTCCACACGATGCCTCGCTCTACCCAATCGTTCTGAGGGTACCCCCACGTTGGGTCCTGATGTCATGAGGGAATCGGGCCAATCGCGTACCGACCCTGCCGCGGAATGGGTGCGAGCGGCGGAGGGGAGCGGAGCGGTCTGTGGGGATTGTGGGCATTGAAGTCCCAATTATTCTGCACACACACGCACGCTGCCAGTCACGCTACATAAATGCTCAGTAAATTCCGCCGTTAATTTCAATCCTGCTATTTCTACTACTACTACTAATACTACACACACACACACAGCAGGTAAACACCTCACTTCTGAAACATTAAAGTGTGTTTTTTTCTCGAGGTAGTTTTCTTTATTCCACTTCAAACACTGAAATCAAAATGAGTAACTGGATGGACTTTTAATGAGGCACATGAAGCAACATAAATCATAATCTGCAGAAATATAAGAAGTCATCTGTGACATTCAACCTGCACTCTGTTTCTGCAGTCAATTGTTTCCTGCTGTGTTCTTTCTCTTTTCTTTCTCTTTTCTTTCTTTCTTTCTTTCTTTCTTTCTTT
>NW_027635155.1:0-37573 GCF_949748355.1 Melanostigma gelatinosum | reverse complement strand
TATTTTTTTTCCAAAGTAACTAAAAAAATATTTTTTTTTCCAAAGTAACTAAAAAAATATTTTTTTTTCCAAAGAAACTAAAAAAATATTTTTTTTTCCAAAGTAACTAAAAAAATTTTTTTTTTCCAAAGTAACTAAAAAAATATTTTTTTTTCCAAAGTAACTAAAAAATTATTTTTTTTTCCAAAGTAACTAAAAAAATATTTTTTTTTCCAAAGTAACTAAAAAAATATTTTTTTTCCCAAAGTAACTAAAAAAATATTTTTTTTTCCAAAGTAACTAAAAAAATATTTTTTTTTCCAAAGAAACTAAAAAATATTTTTTTTCCAAAGTAACTAAAAAAAAAAATTTTTTTCCAAAGTAACTAAAAAATTTTTTTCCCAAAGTAACTAAAAAAATATTTTTTTTTCCAAAGAAACTAAAAAAATATTTTTTTTTCCAAAGTAACTAAAAATTTTTTTTTTTTTCCAAAGAAACTAAAAATTTTTTTTTTTTCCAAAGTAACTAAAAAAATATTTTTTTTTCCAAAGTAACTAAAAAAATATTTTTTTTTCCAAAGAAACTAAAAAAATATTTTTTTTTCCAAAGTAACTAAAAAAATATTTTTTTTTCCAAAGTAACTAAAAAAATATTTTTTTTTCCAAAGTAACTAAAAAAATATTTTTTTTCCAAAGTAACTAAAAAAATATTTTTTTTTCCAAAGTAACTAAAAAAATATTTTTTTTTCCAAAGTAACTAAAAAAATATTTTTTTTCCAAAGTAACTAAAAAAATATTTTTTTTTCCAAAGTAACTAAAAAAATATTTTTTTTCCAAAGAAACTAAAAAAATATTTTTTTTTCCAAAGTAACTAAAAAATTTTTTTTTTTTCCAAAGTAACTAAAAAAATTTTTTTTTTTCCAAAGTAACTAAAAAATATATTTTTTTTTCCAAAGTAACTAAAAATTTTTTTTTTTTTCCAAAGTAACTAAAAAAATATTTTTTTTTCCAAAGTAACTAAAAAAATATTTTTTTTCCAAAGTAACTAAAAAAATATTTTTTTTTCCAAAGTAACTAAAAAAAAAATTTTTTTTCCAAAGTAACTAAAAAAAATTTTTTTTCCCAAAGTAACTAAAAAAATTTTTTTTTTCCAAAGTAACTAAAAAAATATTTTTTTTTCCAAAGTAACTAAAAAAATATTTTTTTTCCAAAGTAACTAAAATTTTTTTTTTTTTTCCAAAGTACCTAAAAAATAAAAAAAATTCCAAAGTAACTAAAAAAATACTTTTTTTTCCAAAGTAACTAAAAAAATATTTTTTTTTCCAAAGTAACTAAAAAAATATTTTTTTTTCCAAAGTAACTAAAAAAATATTTTTTTTTCCAAAGTAACTAAAAAAATATTTTTTTTTCCAAAGTAACTAAAAATTATTTTTTTTTTCCAAAGTAACTAAAAAAATATTTTTTTTCCCAAAGTAACTAAAAAAATATTTTTTTTTCCAAAGTAACTAAAAAAATAAAAAAAATTCCAAAGTAACTAAAAAAATTTTTTTTTTTCCAAAGTAACTAAAAAAATATTTTTTTTTCCAAAGTAACTAAAAAAATATTTTTTTTCCAAAGTAACTAAAAAAATATTTTTTTTCCAAAGTAACTAAAAAAATATTTTTTTTCCCAAAGTAACTAAAAAAATATTTTTTTTTCCAAAGTAACTAAAACAATTTTTTTTTTCCAAAGTAACTAAAAAAATATTTTTTTTCCAAAGTAACTAAAAAAATAATTTTTTTTCCAAAGTAACTAAAAAAATATATTTTTTTCCAAAGTAACTAAAAAAATATTTTTTTTTCCAAAGAAACTAAAAAAATATTTTTTTTTCCAAAGTAACTAAAAAAATATTTTTTTTTCCAAAGAAACTAAAAAAATATTTTTTTTTCCAAAGTAACTAAAATTTTTTTTTTTTTCCAAAGAAACTAAAAAAATATTTTTTTTTCCAAAGTAACTAAAAAAATATTTTTTTTTCCAAAGTAACTAAAAAAATTTTTTTTTTCCAAAGTAACTAAAAAAATATTTTTTTTCCAAAGTAACTAAAAAAATTTTTTTTTTTCCAAAGTAACTAAAAAAATATTTTTTTTTCCAAAGTAACTAAAAAAATATTTTTTTTCCAAAGTAACTAAAAAAATATTTTTTTTTCCAAAGTACCTAAAAAAATATTTTTTTTTCCAAAGTAACTAAAAATTATTTTTTTTTCCAAAGTAACTAAAAAAATATTTTTTTTTCCAAAGAAACTAAAAAAAAATATTTTTTTCCAAAGTAACTAAAAAAAATTTTTTTTTTCCAAAGTAACTAAAAAAATATTTTTTTTTCCAAAGTAACTAAAAAATTTTTTTTTTTTCCAAAGTAACTAAAAAATTTTTTTTTTTTCCAAAGTAACTAAAAAAATATTTTTTTTTCCAAAGTAAGTAAAAAATTATTTTTTTTCCAAAGTAACTAAAAAATTTTTTTTTTTTCCAAAGTACCTAAAAAAATATATTTTTTTCCAAAGTAACTAAAAAAATATTTTTTTTTCCAAAGTAACTAAAAAAATATTTTTTTTTCCAAAGTAACTAAAAAAATATTTTTTTTCCAAAGTAACTAAAAAAATATTTTTTTTTCCAAAGTAACTAAAAAAATATTTTTTTTTCCAAAGTAACTAAAAAAATATTTTTTTTTCCAAAGTAACTAAAAAAATATTTTTTTTTCCAAAGAAACTAAAAAAAAATTTTTTTTTCCAAAGTAACTAAAAAAAAAAAAATTTTCCAAAGTAACTAAAAAAATATTTTTTTTTCCAAAGTAACTAAAAAAATTTTTTTTTTCCAAAGAAACTAAAAAAAAAAAATTTTCCCAAAGTAACTAAAAAAATTTTTTTTTTCCAAAGTAACTAAAAAAATATTTTTTTTTCCAAAGAAACTAAAAAAATATTTTTTTTCCAAAGTAACTAAAAAAAAAATTTTTTTCCAAAGTAACTAAAAATTTTTTTTCCCAAAGTAACTAAAAAAATATTTTTTTTTCCAAAGAAACTAAAAAAATATTTTTTTTTCCAAAGTAACTAAAAATTTTTTTTTTTTCCAAAGAAACTAAAATTTTTTTTTTTTTCCAAAGTAACTAAAAAAATATTTTTTTTTCCAAAGTAACTAAAAAAATATTTTTTTTTCCAAAGAAACTAAAAAAATATTTTTTTTTCCAAAGTAACTAAAAAAATATTTTTTTTTCCAAAGTAACTAAAAAAATATTTTTTTTTCCAAAGTAACTAAAAAAATATTTTTTTTCCAAAGTAACTAAAAAAATATTTTTTTTTCCAAAGTAACTAAAAAAATATTTTTTTTTCCAAAGTAACTAAAAAAATATTTTTTTTCCAAAGTAACTAAAAAAATATTTTTTTTTCCAAAGTAACTAAAAAAATATTTTTTTTCCAAAGAAACTAAAAAAATATTTTTTTTTCCAAAGTAACTAAAAAATTTTTTTTTTTCCAAAGTAACTAAAAAAATTTTTTTTTTTCCAAAGTAACTAAAAAATATATTTTTTTTTCCAAAGTAACTAAAAATTTTTTTTTTTTTCCAAAGTAACTAAAAAAATATTTTTTTTTCCAAAGTAACTAAAAAAATATTTTTTTTTCCAAAGTAACTAAAAAAATATTTTTTTTTCCAAAGTAACTAAAAAAAAAATTTTTTTTCCAAAGTAACTAAAAAAAAAATTTTTTTCCCAAAGTAACTAAAAAAATTTTTTTTTTCCAAAGTAACTAAAAAAATATTTTTTTTTCCAAAGTAACTAAAAAAATATTTTTTTTCCAAAGTAACTAAAATTTTTTTTTTTTTCCAAAGTACCTAAAAAAATAAAAAAAATTCCAAAGTAACTAAAAAAATACTTTTTTTTCCAAAGTAACTAAAAAAATATTTTTTTTTCCAAAGTAACTAAAAAAATATTTTTTTTCCAAAGTAACTAAAAAAATATTTTTTTTCCAAAGTAACTAAAAAAATATTTTTTTTTCCAAAGTAACTAAAAATTATTTTTTTTTTCCAAAGTAACTAAAAAAATATTTTTTTTCCCAAAGTAACTAAAAAAATATTTTTTTTTCCAAAGTAACTAAAAAAATAAAAAAATTTCCAAAGTAACTAAAAAAATTTTTTTTTTTCCAAAGTAACTAAAAAAATATTTTTTTTTCCAAAGTAACTAAAAAAATATTTTTTTTCCAAAGTAACTAAAAAAATATTTTTTTTCCAAAGTAACTAAAAAAATATTTTTTTTCCCAAAGTAACTAAAAAAATATTTTTTCAAAGTAACTAAAAAATTTTTTTTTTTCCAAAGTAACTAAAAAAATTTTTTTTTTTCCAAAGTAACTAAAAAAATATTTTTTTTCCAAAGTAACTAAAAAAATATTTTTTTTCCAAAGTAACTAAAACAATTTTTTTTTTCCAAAGTAACTAAAAAAATATTTTTTTTCCAAAGTAACTAAAAAAATAATTTTTTTTCCAAAGTAACTAAAAAATATATTTTTTTCCAAAGTAACTAAAAAAATATTTTTTTTCCAAAGAACTAAAAAAATATTTTTTTTTCCAAAGTAACTAAAAAAATATTTTTTTTCCAAAGAAACTAAAAAAATATTTTTTTTTCCAAAGTAACTAAAATTTTTTTTTTTTTCCAAAGAAACTAAAAAAATATTTTTTTTTCCAAAGTAACTAAAAAAATATTTTTAATATTTTTTTTTCCAAAGTAACTAAAAAAATTTTTTTTTTTCCAAAGTAACTAAAAAAATATTTTTTTTCCAAAGTAACTAAAAAAATTTTTTTTTTTCCAAAGTAACTAAAAAAATATTTTTTTTTCCAAAGTAACTAAAAAAATATTTTTTTTCCAAAGTAACTAAAAAATTTTTTTTTTTTCCAAAGTAACTAAAAAAATATTTTTTTTTCCAAAGTAAGTAAAAAATTATTTTTTTTTCCAAAGTAACTAAAAATTTTTTTTTTTTTCCAAAGTACCTAAAAAAATATATTTTTTTCCAAAGTAACTAAAAAAATATTTTTTTTTCCAAAGTAACTAAAAAAATATTTTTTTTTCCAAAGTAACTAAAAAAATATTTTTTTTCCAAAGTAACTAAAAAAATATTTTTTTTTCCAAAGTAACTAAAAAAATATTTTTTTTTCCAAAGTAACTAAAAAAATATTTTTTTTTCCAAAGTAACTAAAAAAATATTTTTTTTTCCAAAGAAACTAAAAAAAAATTTTTTTTTCCAAAGTAACTAAAAAAAAAAAAAATTTTCCAAAGTAACTAAAAAAATATTTTTTTTTCCAAAGTAACTAAAAAAATTTTTTTTTTTCCAAAGAAACTAAAAAAAAAAAATTTTTCCCAAAGTAACTAAAAAAATTTTTTTTTTCCAAAGTAACTAAAAAAAATTTTTTTTTTCCAAAGTAACTAAAAAAATTTTTTTTTTTCCAAAGTAACTAAAAAAAATTTTTTTTTTCCAAAGTAACTAAAAAAAATTTTTTTTTCCAAAGTACCTAAAAAATATTTTTTTTTCCAAAGTAACTAAAAAATATTTTTTTTTCCAAAGTAACTAAAAAAATATTTTTTTTTCCAAAGTAACTAAAAAAATATTTTTTTTCCAAAGTAACTAAAAAAAATTTTTTTTTTCCAAAGTAACTAAAAAAATATTTTTTTTCCAAAGTAACTAAAAAAATTTTTTTTTTTCCAAAGAAACTAAAAAAAATTTTTTTTTTCCAAAGTAACTAAAAAAAATTTTTTTTTCCAAAGAAACTAAAATAAAAAATTTTTTTCCAAAGTAACTAAAAAAATATTTTTTTTCCAAAGTAACTAAAAAAATATTTTTTTTTCCAAAGTAACTAAAAAAATATTTTTTTTTCCAAAGTAACTAAAAAAATATTTTTTTTTCCAAAGTAACTAAAAAAATATTTTTTTTTCCAAAGTAACTAAAAAAATATTTTTTTTTCCAAAGTAACTAAAAAAATATTTTTTTTTCCAAAGTAACTAAAAAAATATTTTTTTTTCCAAAGAAACTAAAAAAATATTTTTTTTTCCAAAGTAACTAAAAAAATATTTTTTTTTCCAAAGAAACTAAAAAAATATTTTTTTTTCCAAAGTAACTAAAAAATATTTTTTTTTCCAAAGAAACTAAAAAAAAAATTTTTTTTCCAAAGTAACTAAAAAAATATTTTTTTTTCCAAAGTAACTAAAAAAATATTTTTTTTTCCAAAGTAACTAAAAAAATATTTTTTTTTCCAAAGTAACTAAAAAAATAATTTTTTTTCCAAAGTAACTAAAAAATAATTTTTTTTCCAAAGTAACTAAAAAAATATTTTTTTTTCCAAAGTAACTAAAAAAATATTTTTTTTCCAAAGTAACTAAAAAAATATTTTTTTTTCCAAAGAAACTAAAAAAATATTTTTTTTTCCAAAGTAACTAAAAAAAAAAATTTTTTTCCAAAGTAACTAAAAAATTTTTTTTTTTTCCAAAGTAACTAAAAAAATATTTTTTTTCCAAAGTAACTTAAAAAATATTTTTTTTTCCAAAGTACCTAAAAAAAATTTTTTTTTTCCAAAGTAACTAAAAAAATATATTTTTTTCCAAAGTAACTAAAAAAATATTTTTTTTTCCAAAGAAACTAAAAAAAAATTTTTTTTTCCAAAGTAACTAAAAAAATATTTTTTTTTCCAAAGAAACTAAAAAAAAAATTTTTTTCCAAAGTAACTAAAAAAATATTTTTTTTTCCAAAGTAACTAAAAAAATATTTTTTTTTCCAAAGAAACTAAAAAAATATTTTTTTTTCCAAAGTAACTAAAAAATTTTTTTTTTTTCCAAAGTACCTAAAAAAATATTTTTTTTTCCAAAGTAACTAAAAAAATATTTTTTTTTCCAAAGTAACTAAAAAAATATTTTTTTTTCCAAAGTAACTAAAAAAATATTTTTTTTTCCAAAGTAACTAAAAAAATATTTTTTTTTCCAAAGTAACTAAAAAAATATTTTTTTTTCCAAAGTAACTAAAAAAATATTTTTTTTTCCAAAGAAACTAAAAAAATATTTTTTTTTCCAAAGTAACTAAAAAAATATTTTTTTTTCCAAAGTAACTAAAAAAATATTTTTTTTTCCAAAGTAACTAAAAAAATATTTTTTTTTCCAAAGTAACTAAAAAAATATTCTTTTTTCCAAAGAAACTAAAAAAATATTTTTTTTTCCAAAGTAACTAAAAAAAAATTTTTTTTTCCAAAGTAACTAAAAAAATATTTTTTTTCCCAAAGTAACTAAAAAAATATTTTTTTTTCCAAAGTAACTAAAAAAATATTTTTTTTTCCAAAGTAACTAAAAAAATATTTTTTTTCCAAAGTAACTAAAAAAATATTTTTTTTTCCAAAGTACCTAAAAAAATAATTTTTTTTCCAAAGTAACTAAAAAAATATTTTTTTTCCAAAGTAACTAAAAAAATATTTTTTTTTCCAAAGTAACTAAAAAAATATTTTTTTTTCCAAAGTAACTAAAAATATATTTTTTTTTCCAAAGTAACTAAAAAAAATTTTTTTTTTCCAAAGTAACTAAAAAAAAATTTTTTTTTCCAAAGTAACTAAAAAATTTTTTTTTTTTCCAAAGTAACTAAAAAAATATTTTTTTTCCCAAAGTAACTAAAAAAAATTTTTTTTTCCAAAGTAACTAAAAAAATATTTTTTTTTCCAAAGTAACTAAAAAAATATATTTTTTTCCAAAGTAACTAAAAAAATATTTTTTTTTCCAAAGTAACTAAAAAAATATTTTTTTTTCCAAAGTAACTAAAAAAATATTTTTTTTCCAAAGTAACTAAAAAAATATTTTTTTTTCCAAAGTAACTAAAAAAATAATTTTTTTTCCAAAGTAACTAAAAAAATATTTTTTTTCCCAAAGTAACTAAAAAAATATTTTTTTTTCCAAAGAAACTAAAAAAATATTTTTTTTTCCAAAGTAACTAAAAAAATTTTTTTTTCCAAAGAAACTAAAAAAATAATTTTTTTTCCAAAGTAACTAAAAAAATATTTTTTTTTCCAAAGTAACTAAAAAAATATTTTTTTTTCCAAAGTAACTAAAAAAATATTTTTTTTTCCAAAGTAACTAAAAAAATATTTTTTTTTCCAAAGTAACTAAAAAAATATTTTTTTTCCAAAGTAACTAAAAAAATATTTTTTTTTCCAAAGTAACTAAAAAAATATTTTTTTTTCCAAAGTAACTAAAAAAATAATTTTTTTTCCAAAGTAACTAAAAAAATAATTTTTTTTCCAAAGTAACTAAAAAAATAATTTTTTTTCCAAAGTAACTAAAAAAAATAATTTTCTTTTCCAAAGTAACTAAAAAAATATTTTTTTTTCCAAAGTAACTAAAAAAATATTTTTTTTCCAAAGTAACTAAAAAAATATTTTTTTTTCCAAAGTAACTAAAAAAATATTTTTTTTCCAAAGTAACTAAAAAAATATTTTTTTTTCCAAAGTACCTAAAAAAATAAATTTTTTTCCAAAGTAACTAAAAAAATATTTTTTTTTCCAAAGTAACTAAAAAAATATTTTTTTTTCCAAAGTAACTAAAAAAATATTTTTTTTTCCAAAGTAACTAAAAAAATATTTTTTTTTCCAAAGTAACTAAAAAAATATTTTTTTTTCCAAAGTAACTAAAAAAATTTTTTTTTTTCCAAAGTAACTAAAAAAATTTTTTTTTTTCCAAAGTAACTAAAAAAATATTTTTTTTCCCAAAGTAACTAAAAATTTTTTTTTTTTTCCAAAGTAACTAAAAAAATATATTTTTTTCCAAAGTAACTAAAAAAATATATTTTTTTCCAAAGTAACTAAAAAAATATTTTTTTTTCCAAAGTAACTAAAAAAATATTTTTTTTTCCAAAGTAACTAAAAAAATATTTTTTTTCCAAAGTAACTAAAAAAATATTTTTTTTTCCAAAGTAACTAAAACAATAATTTTTTTTCCAAAGTAACTAAAAAAATATTTTTTTTCCCAAAGTAACTAAAAAAATATTTTTTTTCCAAAGAAACTAAAAAAATATTTTTTTTTCCAAAGTAACTAAAAAAATTTTTTTTTCCAAAGAAACTAAAAAAATAATTTTTTTTCCAAAGTAACTAAAAAAATATTTTTTTTTCCAAAGTAACTAAAAAAATATTTTTTTTTCCAAAGTAACTAAAAAAATATTTTTTTTTCCAAAGTAACTAAAAAAATATTTTTTTTTCCAAAGTAACTAAAAAATATTTTTTTTTCCAAAGTAACTAAAAAAATAATTTTTTTTCCAAAGTAACTAAAAAAATATTTTTTTTTCCAAAGTAACTAAAAAAATAATTTTTTTTCCAAAGTAACTAAAAAAATAATTTTTTTTCCAAAGTAACTAAAAAAATAATTTTTTTTCCAAAGTAACTAAAAAAAATAATTTTTTTTTCCAAAGTAACTAAAAAAATATTTTTTTTTCCAAAGTAACTAAAAAAATATTTTTTTTCCAAAGTAACTAAAAAAATATTTTTTTTTCCAAAGTAACTAAAAAAAATATTTTTTTTTCCAAAGTAACTAAAAAAATATTTTTTTTTTCCAAAGTAACTAAAAAAATATTTTTTTTTCCAAAGAAACTAAAAAATTTTTTTTTTTCCAAAGTAACTAAAAAAAATTTTTTTTTCCAAAGTAACTAAAAAAATAATTTTTTTTCCAAAGTAACTAAAAAAATATTTTTTTTCCAAAGTAACTAAAAAAATATTTTTTTTTCCAAAGTAACTAAAAAAATAATTTTTTTTCCAAAGTAACTAAAAAAATATTTTTTTTCCAAAGTAACTAAAAAAATATTTTTTTTTCCAAAGTAACTAAAAAAATATTTTTTTTTCCAAAGTAACTAAAAAAATATTTTTTTTTCCAAAGTAACTAAAAAAATATTTTTTTTTCCAAAGTAACTAAAAAAATAATTTTTTTTCCAAAGTAACTAAAAAAATATTTTTTTTTCCAAAGTAACTAAAAAAATATTTTTTTTCCCAAAGTAACTAAAAAAATATTTTTTTTTCCAAAGTAACTAAAAAAATATTTTTTTTTCCAAAGAAACTAAAAAAATATTTTTTTTTCCAAAGTAACTAAAAAAATATTTTTTTTTCCAAAGTAACTAAAAAAATATTTTTTTTTCCAAAGTAACTAAAAAAATATTTTTTTTTCCAAAGTAACTAAAAAAATATATTTTTTTCCAAAGTAACTAAAAAAATTATTTTTTTTCCAAAGTAACTAAAAAAATAATTTTTTTTCCAAAGTAACTAAAAAAATAAAAAAATTTCCAAAGTAACTAAAAAAATATTTTTTTTTCCAAAGTAACTAAAAAAATATTTTTTTTCCAAAGTAACTAAAAAAATATTTTTTTTTCCAAAGTAACTAAAAAAATATTTTTTTTTCCAAAGTAACTAAAAAAATAATTTTTTTTCCAAAGTAACTAAAAAAATAATTTTTTTTCCAAAGTAACTAAAAAAATTTTTTTTTTTCCAAAGTAACTAAAATTTTTTTTTTTTTCCAAAGTAACTAAAAAAATATTTTTTTTTCCAAAGTAACTAAAAAAATATTTTTTTTTCCAAAGTAACTAAAAAAATATTTTTTTTTCCAAAGTAACTAAAAAAATATTTTTTTTTCCAAAGTAACTAAAAAAATTTTTTTTTTTCCAAAGTAACTAAAAAAATAATTTTTTTTCCAAAGTAACTAAAAAAATAATTTTTTTTCCAAAGTAACTAAAAAAATAAATTTTTTTCCAAAGTAACTAAAAAAATATTTTTTTTTCCAAAGTAACTAAAAAAATATTTTTTTTCCAAAGTAACTAAAAAAATATTTTTTTTTCCAAAGTAACTAAAAAAATAATTTTTTTTCCAAAGTAACTAAAAAAATAAATTTTTTTCCAAAGTAACTAAAAAAATATTTTTTTTTCCAAAGTAACTAAAAAAATAATTTTTTTTCCAAAGTAACTAAAAAAATAATTTTTTTTCCAAAGTAACTAAAAAAATAATTTTTTTTCCAAAGTAACTAAAAAAAATAATTTTTTTTTCCAAAGTAACTAAAAAAATATTTTTTTTTCCAAAGTAACTAAAAAAATATTTTTTTTCCAAAGTAACTAAAAAAATATTTTTTTTTCCAAAGTAACTAAAAAAATATTTTTTTTTCCAAAGTAACTAAAAAAATATTTTTTTTTCCAAAGAAACAAAAAAAATTTTTTTTTTCCAAAGTAACTAAAAAAAATTTTTTTTTTCCAAAGTAACTAAAAAAATAATTTTTTTTCCAAAGTAACTAAAAAAATATTTTTTTTTCCAAAGTAACTAAAAAAATATTTTTTTTTCCAAAGTAACTAAAAAAATAATTTTTTTTCCAAAGTAACTAAAAAAATATTTTTTTTTCCAAAGTAACTAAAAAAATATTTTTTTTCCAAAGTAACTAAAAAAATATTTTTTTTTCCAAAGTAACTAAAAAAATATTTTTTTTTCCAAAGTAACTAAAAAAATAATTTTTTTTCCAAAGTAACTAAAAAAATATTTTTTTTTCCAAAGTAACTAAAAAAATATTTTTTTTTCCAAAGTAACTAAAAAAATATTTTTTTTCCCAAAGTAACTAAAAAAATATTTTTTTTTCCAAAGTAACTAAAAAAATATTTTTTTTCCAAAGAAACTAAAAAAATATTTTTTTTTCCAAAGTAACTAAAAAAATATATTTTTTTCCAAAGTAACTAAAAAAATAATTTTTTTTCCAAAGTAACTAAAAAAATATTTTTTTTTCCAAAGTAACTAAAAAAATATATTTTTTTCCAAAGTAACTAAAAAAATAATTTTTTTTCCAAAGTAACTAAAAAAATAATTTTTTTTCCAAAGTAACTAAAAAAATAAATTTTTTTCCAAAGTAACTAAAAAAATATTTTTTTTTCCAAAGTAACTAAAAAAATATTTTTTTTCCAAAGTAACTAAAAAAATATTTTTTTTTCCAAAGTAACTAAAAAAATATTTTTTTTTCCAAAGTAACTAAAAAAATAATTTTTTTTCCAAAGTAACTAAAAAAATAATTTTTTTTCCAAAGTAACTAAAAAAATATTTTTTTTTCCAAAGTAACTAAAAAAATTTTTTTTTTCCAAAGTAACTAAAAAAATATTTTTTTTTCCAAAGTAACTAAAAAAATATTTTTTTTTCCAAAGTAACTAAAAAAATATTTTTTTTTCCAAAGTAACTAAAAAAATATATTTTTTTCCAAAGTAACTAAAAAAATATATTTTTTTCCAAAGTAACTAAAAAAATATTTTTTTTCCAAAGTAACTAAAAAAATAATTTTTTTTCCAAAGTAACTAAAAAAATAAAAAATTTTCCAAAGTAACTAAAAAAATATTTTTTTTCCAAAGTAACTAAAAAAATAATTTTTTTTCCAAAGTAACTAAAAAAATAATTTTTTTTCCAAAGTAACTAAAAAAATATTTTTTTTTCCAAAGTAACTAAAAAAATATTTTTTTTTCCAAAGAAACTAAAAAATTTTTTTTTTTTCCAAAGTAACTAAAAAAATATTTTTTTTTCCAAAGTAACTAAAAAAATTTTTTTTTTTCCAAAGTAACTAAAAAAATAATTTTTTTTCCAAAGTAACTAAAAATTTTTTTTTTTTCCAAAGTAACTAAAACATTTTTTTTTTTCCAAAGTAACTAAAAAAATATTTTTTTTTCCAAAGTAACTAAAAAAATTTTTTTTTTTCCAAAGTAACTAAAAAAATATTTTTTTTTCCAAAGTAACTAAAAAAATAATTTTTTTTCCAAAGTAACTAAAAAAATATTTTTTTTTCCAAAGTAACTAAAAAAATAAAAAAATTTCCAAAGTAACTAAAAAAATAATTTTTTTTCCAAAGTAACTAAAAAAATAAAAAAAATTTCCAAAGTAACTAAAAAAATATTTTTTTTTCCAAAGTAACTTAAAAAATATTTTTTTTCCAAAGTAACTAAAAAAATATTTTTTTTTCCAAAGTAACTAAAAAAATATTTTTTTTTCCAAAGTAACTAAAAAAATATTTTTTTTTCCAAAGAAACTAAAAAAAAATTTTTTTTTCCAAAGTAACTAAAAAATTTTTTTTTTTTCCAAAGTAACTAAAAAAATAATTTTTTTTCCAAAGTAACTAAAAAAATATTTTTTTTTCCAAAGTAACTAAAAAAATAATTTTTTTTCCAAAGTAACTAAAAAAATATTTTTTTTTCCAAAGTAACTAAAAAAATATTTTTTTTTCCAAAGTAACTAAAAAATATTTTTTTTCCAAAGTAACTAAAAAAATATTTTTTTTTCCAAAGTAACTAAAAAAATATTTTTTTTTCCAAAGTAACTAAAAAAATATTTTTTTTTCCAAAGTAACTAAAAAAATATTTTTTTTTCCAAAGTAACTAAAAAAATAATTTTTTTTCCAAAGTAACTAAAAAAATATTTTTTTTTCCAAAGTAACTAAAAAAATAATTTTTTTCCCAAAGTAACTAAAAAAATATTTTTTTTTCCAAAGTAACTAAAAAAATATTTTTTTTTCCAAAGAAACTAAAAAAATATTTTTTTTTCCAAAGTAACTAAAAAAATATTTTTTTTTCCAAAGAAACTAAAAAAATATTTTTTTTTCCAAAGTAACTAAAAAAATATTTTTTTTTCCAAAGTAACTAAAAAAATATTTTTTTTTCCAAAGTAACTAAAAAAAATTTTTTTTTCCAAAGTAACTAAAAAATTTTTTTTTTTCCAAAGTAACTAAAACAATTTTTTTTTTCCCAAAGAAACTAAAAAAATATTTTTTTTTTCCAAAGTAACTAAAAAAATTTTTTTTTTTCCAAAGTAACTAAAAAAATAATTTTTTTTCCAAAGTAACTAAAAAATTTTTTTTTTTTCCAAAGTAACTAAAACATTTTTTTTTTTCCAAAGTAACTAAAAAAATATTTTTTTTTCCAAAGTAACTAAAAAAATTTTTTTTTTTCCAAAGTAACTAAAAAAATATTTTTTTTTCCAAAGTAACTAAAAAAATAATTTTTTTTCCAAAGTAACTAAAAAAATATTTTTTTTTCCAAAGTAACTAAAAAAATAAAAAAAATTCCAAAGTAACTAAAAAAATAAATTTTTTTCCAAAGTAACTAAAAAAATAAAAAAAATTTCCAAAGTAACTAAAAAAATATTTTTTTTTCCAAAGTAACTTAAAAAATATTTTTTTTCCAAAGTAACTAAAAAAATATTTTTTTTTCCAAAGTAACTAAAAAAATATTTTTTTTTCCAAAGTAACTAAAAAAATATTTTTTTTTCCAAAGAAACTAAAAAAAATATTTTTTTTCCAAAGTAACTAAAACATTTTTTTTTTTTCCAAAGTAACTAAAAAAATAATTTTTTTTCCAAAGTAACTAAAAAAATATTTTTTTTTCCAAAGTAACTAAAAAAATAATTTTTTTTCCAAAGTAACTAAAAAAATATTTTTTTTTCCAAAGTAACTAAAAAAATATTTTTTTTTCCAAAGTAACTAAAAAATATTTTTTTTCCAAAGTAACTAAAAAAATATTTTTTTTTCCAAAGTAACTAAAAAAATATTTTTTTTTCCAAAGTAACTAAAAAAATATTTTTTTTTCCAAAGTAACTAAAAAAATATTTTTTTTTCCAAAGTAACTAAAAAAATAATTTTTTTTCCAAAGTAACTAAAAAAATATTTTTTTTTCCAAAGTAACTAAAAAAATAATTTTTTTCCCAAAGTAACTAAAAAAATATTTTTTTTTCCAAAGTAACTAAAAAAATATTTTTTTTTCCAAAGAAACTAAAAAAATATTTTTTTTTCCAAAGTAACTAAAAAAATATTTTTTTTTCCAAAGAAACTAAAAAAATATTTTTTTTTCCAAAGTAACTAAAAAAATATTTTTTTTTCCAAAGTAACTAAAAAAATATTTTTTTTTCCAAAGTAACTAAAAAAATTTTTTTTTTCCAAAGTAACTAAAAAATTATTTTTTTTCCAAAGTAACTAAAACAATTTTTTTTTTCCCAAAGAAACTAAAAAAATATTTTTTTTTTCCAAAGTAACTAAAAAAATAATTTTTTTTCCAAAGTAACTAAAAAAAAAAATTTTTTTTCCAAAGTAACTAAAAAAATATTTTTTTTTCCAAAGTAACTAAAAAAATATTTTTTTTTCCAAAGTAACTAAAAAAATATTTTTTTTTCCAAAGTAACTAAAAAAATATTTTTTTTTCCAAAGTAACTAAAAAAATATTTTTTTTTCCAAAGTAACTAAAAAAATATTTTTTTTTCCAAAGAAACTAAAAAAATATTTTTTTTTCCAAAGTAACTAAAGAAATATTTTTTTTTCCAAAGTAACTAAAAAAATATTTTTTTTCCCAAAGTAACTAAAAAAATATTTTTTTTCCAAAGTAACTAAAAAAATATTTTTTTTTCCAAAGTAACTAAAAAAATAATTTTTTTTCCAAAGTAACTAAAAAAATAATTTTTTTTCCAAAGTAACTAAAAAAATATTTTTTTTTCCAAAGTAACTAAAAAAATATTTTTTTTCCAAAGTAACTAAAAAAATATTTTTTTTTCCAAAGTAACTAAAAAAATATTTTTTTTTCCAAAGTAACTAAAAAAATAATTTTTTTTCCAAAGTAACTAAAAAAATATTTTTTTTTCCAAAGTAACTAAAAAAATATTTTTTTTTCCAAAGTAACTAAAAAAATATTTTTTTTTCCAAAGAAACTAAAAAAAATTTTTTTTTTCCAAAGTAACTAAAAAAATATTTTTTTTTCCAAAGTAACTAAAAAAATATTTTTTTTTCCAAAGTAACTAAAAAAATAATTTTTTTTCCAAAGTAACTAAAAAAATATTTTTTTTTCCAAAGTAACTAAAAAAATATTTTTTTTTCCAAAGTAACTAAAAAAAATTTTTTTTTTCCAAAGTAACTAAAAAAAATTTTTTTTTTCCAAAGTAACTAAAAAAATAATTTTTTTTCCAAAGTAACTAAAAAAATAATTTTTTTTCCAAAGTAACTAAAAAAATATTTTTTTTTCCAAAGTAACTAAAAAAATATTTTTTTTTCCAAAGTAACTAAAAAAATATTTTTTTTTCCAAAGTAACTAAAAAAATATTTTTTTTTCCAAAGTAACTAAAAAAATTTTTTTTTTTCCAAAGTAACTAAAAAAATAATTTTTTTTCCAAAGTAACTAAAAAAATATTTTTTTTTCCAAAGTAACTAAAAAAATAATTTTTTTTCCAAAGTAACTAAAAAAATAATTTTTTTTCCAAAGTAACTAAAAAAATAATTTTTTTTTCCAAAGTAACTAAAAAAATATTTTTTTTTCCAAAGTAACTAAAAAAATATTTTTTTTCCAAAGTAACTAAAAAAATTTTTTTTTTCCAAAGTAACTAAAAAAATATTTTTTTTTCCAAAGTAACTAAAAAAATATTTTTTTTTCCAAAGAAACTAAAAAAATTTTTTTTTTCCAAAGTAACTAAAAAATTTTTTTTTTTTCCAAAGTAACTAAAAAAATAAGTTTTTTTCCAAAGTAACTAAAAAAATATTTTTTTTTCCAAAGTAACTAAAAAAATTTTTTTTTTTCCAAAGTAACTAAAAAAATAATTTTTTTTCCAAAGTAACTAAAAAAATATTTTTTTTTCCAAAGTAACTAAAAAAATATTTTTTTTCCAAAGTAACTAAAAAAATATTTTTTTTTCCAAAGTAACTAAAAAAATATTTTTTTTTCCAAAGTAACTAAAAAAATATTTTTTTTTCCAAAGTAACTAAAAAAATATTTTTTTTTCCAAAGTAACTAAAAAAATAATTTTTTTTCCAAAGTAACTAAAAAAATATTTTTTTTTCCAAAGTAACTAAAAAAATATTTTTTTTCCCAAAGTAACTAAAAAAATATTTTTTTTTCCAAAGTAACTAAAAAAATATTTTTTTTTCCAAAGAAACTAAAAAAAAAAAAATTTTTCCAAAGTAACTAAAAAAATATTTTTTTTTCCAAAGTAACTAAAAAAATATTTTTTTTTCCAAAGTAACTAAAAAAATATTTTTTTTCCAAAGTAACTAAAAATTTTTTTTTTTTCCAAAGTAACTAAAAAAAAATATTTTTTCCCAAAGAAACTAAAAAAAAATTTTTTTTTCCAAAGTAACTAAAAAAATAATTTTTTTTCCAAAGTAACTAAAAAAAAAATTTTTTTTTCCAAAGTAACTAAAAAAATATTTTTTTTTCCAAAGTAACTAAAAAAATATTTTTTTTTCCAAAGTAACTAAAAAAATATTTTTTTTTCCAAAGTAACTAAAAAAATATTTTTTTTTCCAAAGTAACTAAAAAAATATTTTTTTTTCCAAAGTAACTAAAAAAATATTTTTTTTTCCAAAGAAACTAAAAAAATATTTTTTTTTCCAAAGTAACTAAAGAAATATTTTTTTTTCCAAAGTAACTAAAAAAATATTTTTTTTCCCAAAGTAACTAAAAAATATTTTTTTTTCCAAAGTAACTAAAAAAATATTTTTTTTTCCAAAGTAACTAAAAAAATATTTTTTTTTCCAAAGTAACTAAACAAATATTTTTTTTTCCAAAGTAACTAAACAAATATTTTTTTTCCAAAGTAACTAAAAAAATATTTTTTTTTCCAAAGTAACTAAAAAAATATTTTTTTTTCCAAAGTAACTAAAAAAATATTTTTTTTTCCAAAGTAACTAAAAAAATATTTTTTTTTCCAAAGTAACTAAAAAAATATTTTTTTTTCCAAAGTAACTAAAAAAATATTTTTTTTTCCAAAGTAACTAAAAAAATATTTTTTTTCCAAAGAAACTAAAAAAATATATTTTTTTCCAAAGTAACTAAAAAAATAAATTTTTTTCCAAAGAAACTAAAAAAATATTTTTTTTTCCAAAGTAACTAAAAAAATTATTTTTTTTCCAAAGAAACTAAAAAAAAATTTTTTTTTCCAAAGTAACTAAAAAAATATTTTTTTTTCCAAAGTAACTAAAAAAATTTTTTTTTTTCCAAAGTAACTAAAAAAATATTTTTTTTCCAAAGTAACCAAAAAAATATTTTTTTTTACAAAGTACCTAAAAAAATATATTTTTTTTCCAAAGTAACTAAAAAAATATTTTTTTTTCCAAAGAAACTAAAAAAATATTTTTTTTTCCAAAGTAACTAAAAAAATTTTTTTTTTTCCAAAGTAACTAAAAAAATATTTTTTTTCCCAAAGAAACTAAAAAAATATTTTTTTTTCCAAAGTAACTAAAAAAATATTTTTTTTTCCAAAGTAACTAAAAAAATATTTTTTTTTCCAAAGTAACTAAAAATTTTTTTTTTTTTCCAAAGTAACTAAAAAAATATTTTTTTTTCCAAAGTAACTAAAAAAATATTTTTTTTTCCAAAGTAACTAAAAAAATATTTTTTTTTCCAAAGTAACTAAAAAAATATTTTTTTTTCCAAAGTAACTAAAAAAATATTTTTTTTTCCAAAGAAACTAAAAAAATATTTTTTTTTCCAAAGAAACTAAAAAAATATTTTTTTTTCCAAAGTAACTAAAAAACAATTTTTTTTTTCCAAAGTAACTAAAAAAATATTTTTTTTCCCAAAGTAACTAAAAAAATATTTTTTTTTCCAAAGTAACTAAAAAAATATTTTTTTTTCCAAAGTAACTAAAAAAATATTTTTTTTTCCAAAGTAACTAAAAAAATATTTTTTTTTCCAAAGTAACTAAAAAAATATTTTTTTTTCCAAAGTAACTAAAAAAATATTTTTTTTTCCAAAGAAACTAAAAAAATATTTTTTTTTCCAAAGTAACTAAAAAAAATTTTTTTTTCCAAAGTAACTAAAAAATTTTTTTTTTTCCCAAAGTAACTAAAAATTTTTTTTTTTTTCCAAAGAAACTAAAAAAAAATTTTTTTTTCCAAAGTAACTAAAAAAAAAAAAAAAAATTCCAAAGTAACTAAAAAAATATTTTTTTTCCCAAAGAAACTAAAAAAATATTTTTTTTTCCAAAGTAACTAAAAAAATATTTTTTTTTCCAAAGTAACTAAAAAAATATTTTTTTTTCCAAAGTAACTAAAAAATTTTTTTTTTTTCCAAAGTAACTAAAAAAATATTTTTTTTTCCAAAGTAACTAAAAAAATATTTTTTTTTCCAAAGTAACTAAAAAAATATTTTTTTTTCCAAAGTAACTAAAAAAATATTTTTTTTTCCAAAGTAACTAAAAAAATATTTTTTTTTCCAAAGAAACTAAAAAAATATTTTTTTTTCCAAAGAAACTAAAAAAATATTTTTTTTTCCAAAGTAACTAAAAAACAATTTTTTTTTTCCAAAGTAACTAAAAAAATATTTTTTTTCCCAAAGTAACTAAAAAAATATTTTTTTTTCCAAAGTAACTAAAAAAATATTTTTTTTTCCAAAGTAACTAAAAAAATATTTTTTTTTCCAAAGTAACTAAAAAAATATTTTTTTTTCCAAAGTAACTAAAAAAATATTTTTTTTTTCCAAAGTAACTAAAAAAATATTTTTTTTTCCAAAGAAACTAAAAAAATATTTTTTTTTCCAAAGTAACTAAAAAAATTTTTTTTTTCCAAAGTAACTAAAAAATTTTTTTTTTTCCCAAAGTAACTAAAATTTTTTTTTTTTTTCCAAAGAAACTAAAAAAAATTTTTTTTTTCCAAAGTAACTAAAAAAAAAAAAAAAATTCCAAAGAAACTAAAAATTTTTTTTATTTTCCAAAGTAACTAAAAAAATATTTTTTTTTCCAAAGTAACTAAAAAAATATTTTTTTTTCCAAAGTAACTAAAAAAATATTTTTTTTCCAAAGTAACTAAAAAAATATTTTTTTTTCCAAAGTAACTAAAAAAATATTTTTTTTTCCAAAGTAACTAAAAAAATATTTTTTTTTCCAAAGTAACTAAAAAAATATTTTTTTTCCAAAGAAACTAAAAAAATATTTTTTTTTCCAAAGTAACTAAAACATTTTTTTTTCCCAAAGTAACTAAAAAAATATTTTTTTTTCCAAAGTAACTAAAAAAATATTTTTTTTTCCAAAGTAACTAAAAAAATATTTTTTTTTCCAAAGTAACTAAAAAAATATTTTTTTTTCCAAAGTAACTAAAAAAAATTTTTTTTTTCCAAAGAAACTAAAAAAAAAATTTTTTTTCCAAAGTAACAAAAAAAATATTTTTTTTTCCAAAGTAACTAAAAAAATATTTTTTTTTTCCAAAGTAACTAAAAAATTTTTTTTTTTCCAAAGTAACTAAAAAAATATTTTTTTTTCCAAAGTACCTAAAAAAAAAATTTTTTTTCCAAAGTAACTAAAAAAATATTTTTTTTCCCAAAGTAACTAAAAAAATATTTTTTTTTCCAAAGAAACTAAAAAAATATTTTTTTTCCCAAAGAAACTAAAAAAATATTTTTTTTTCCAAAGTAACTAAAAAAATTTTTTTTTTTCCAAAGTAACTAAAAAAATATTTTTTTTCCAAAGTAACTAAAAAATTTTTTTTTTTCCAAAGTAACTAAATAAATTTTTTTTTTCCAAAGTAACTAAAAAAATATTTTTTTTTCCAAAGTAACTAAAAAAATATTTTTCTTTCCAAAGTAACTAAAAAAATATATTTTTTTTCCAAAGTAACTAAAAAAATATTTTTTTTTCCAAAGTAACTAAAAAAAATTTTTTTTTTCCAAAGTAACTAAAAAAATTTTTTTTTTTCCAAAGAAACTAAAAAAAATTTTTTTTCCCAAAGTAACTAAAAAAAATTTTTTTTTCCAAAGTAACTAAAAAAATATTTTTTTTTCCAAAGTAACTAAAAAAATATTTTTTTTCCAAAGAAACTAAAAAAATATTTTTTTTTCCAAAGTAACTAAAAAAAATATTTTTTTTCCAAAGAAACTAAAAAAAAATTTTTTTTTCCAAAGTAACTAAAAAATTATTTTTTTTTCCAAAGTAACTAAAAAAATATTTTTTTTTCCAAAGTAACTAAAAAAATATTTTTTTTTCCAAAGTAACTAAAAAAATATTTTTTTTTCCAAAGTAACTAAAAAAATATTTTTTTTTCCAAAGTAACTAAAAAAATATTTTTTTTTCCAAAGTAACTAAAAAAATATTTTTTTTTCCAAAGTAACTAAAAAAATATTTTTTTTCCCAAAGTAACTAAAAAAATATTTTTTTTCCAAAGTAACTAAAAAAATATTTTTTTTTCCAAAGTAACTAAAAAAATATTTTTTTTTCCAAAGTAACTAAAAAAATATTTTTTTTTCCAAAGTAACTAAAAAAATATTTTTTTTTCCAAAGTAACTAAAAAAATATTTTTTTTTCCAAAGTAACTAAAAAAATATTTTTTTTTCCAAAGAAACTAAAAAAAATTTTTTTTTTCCAAAGTAACTAAAAAAATATTTTTTTTCCAAAGTAACTAAAAAAATAATTTTTTTTCCAAAGTAACTAAAAAAATATTTTTTTTTCCAAAGTAACTAAAAAAATATTTTTTTTTCCAAAGTAACTAAAAAAATAATTTTTTTTCCAAAGTAACTAAAAAAAAATTTTTTTTTCCAAAGTAACTAAAAAAATAATTTTTTTTCCAAAGTAACTAAAAAAAAATTTTTTTTTCCAAAGTAACTAAAAAATTTTTTTTTTTTCCAAAGTAACTAAAAAAATAATTTTTTTTCCAAAGTAACTAAAAAAATTTTTTTTTTTCCAAAGTAACTAAAAAAATATTTTTTTTCCAAAGTAACTAAAAAAATATTTTTTTTTCCAAAGTAACTAAAAAAATATTTTTTTTTCCAAAGTAACTAAAAAAATATTTTTTTTTCCAAAGTAACTAAAAAAATATTTTTTTTTCCAAAGTAACTAAAAAAATATTTTTTTTTCCAAAGTAACTAAAAAAATAATTTTTTTTCCAAAGTAACTAAAAAAATAATTTTTTTTCCAAAGTAACTAAAAAAATAATTTTTTTTTCCAAAGTAACTAAAAAAATATTTTTTTTTCCAAAGTAACTAAAAAAATATTTTTTTTCCAAAGTAACTAAAAAAATATTTTTTTTTCCAAAGTAACTAAAAAAATATTTTTTTTTCCAAAGAAACTAAAATTTTTTTTTTTTTTCCAAAGTAACTAAAAAAAATTTTTTTTTCCAAAGTAACTAAAAAAATATTTTTTTTTCCAAAGTAACTAAAAAAATATTTTTTTTTCCAAAGTAACTAAAAAAATAATTTTTTTTCCAAAGTAACTAAAAAAATATTTTTTTTTCCAAAGTAACTAAAAAAAATATTTTTTTTCCAAAGTAACTAAAAAAATATTTTTTTTTCCAAAGTAACTAAAAAAATAAATTTTTTTCCAAAGTAACTAAAAAAATATTTTTTTTTCCAAAGAAACTAAAAATTTTTTTTTTTTTCCAAAGTAACTAAAAAAAATTTTTTTTTCCAAAGTAACTAAAAAAATATTTTTTTTTCCAAAGTAACTAAAAAAATTTTTTTTTTCCAAAGTAACTAAAAAAATAATTTTTTTTCCAAAGTAACTAAAAAAATATTTTTTTTTCCAAAGAAACTAAAATTTTTTTTTTTTTTCCAAAGTAACTAAAAAAATATTTTTTTTTCCAAAGTAACTAAAAAAATATTTTTTTTTCCAAAGTAACTAAAAAAATATTTTTTTTTCCAAAGTAACTAAAAAAATATTTTTTTTTCCAAAGTAACTAAAAAAATATTTTTTTTTCCAAAGTAACTAAAAAAAATATTTTTTTTCCAAAGTAACTAAAAAAATATTTTTTTTTCCAAAGTAACTAAAAAAATAAATTTTTTTCCAAAGTAACTAAAAAAATATTTTTTTTTCCAAAGAAACTAAAAAAAATTTTTTTTTTCCAAAGTAACTAAAAAAATTTTTTTTTTCCAAAGTAACTAAAAAAATATTTTTTTTTCCAAAGTAACTAAAAAAATTTTTTTTTTCCAAAGTAACTAAAAAAATAATTTTTTTTCCAAAGTAACTAAAAAAATATTTTTTTTTCCAAAGTAACTAAAAAAATATTTTTTTTCCAAAGTAACTAAAAAAATAATTTTTTTTCCAAAGTAACTAAAAAAATATTTTTTTTTCCAAAGTAACTAAAAAAATATTTTTTTTTCCAAAGTAACTAAAAAAATATTTTTATTTCCAAAGTAACTAAAAAAATATTTTTTTTTCCAAAGTAACTAAAAAAATATTTTTTTTTCCAAAGTAACTAAAAAAATATTTTTTTTTCCAAAGTAACTAAAAAAATATTTTTTTTCCAAAGTAACTAAAAAAATATTTTTTTTTCCAAAGAAACTAAAAAAAAAATTTTTTTTCCAAAGTAACTAAAAAAATATTTTTTTTTCCAAAGTAACTAAAAAAATATTTTTTTTCCAAAGTAACTAAAAAAATATTTTTTTTCCAAAGTAACTAAAAAAAATTTTTTTTTCCAAAGTAACTAAAAAAATTTTTTTTTTCCCAAAGAAACTAAAAAAATATTTTTTTTTCCAAAGTAACTAAAAAAATAATTTTTTTTCCAAAGTAACTAAAAAAAAATTTTTTTTTTCCAAAGTAACTAAAAAAATATTTTTTTTTCCAAAGTAACTAAAAAAATATTTTTTTTTCCAAAGTAACTAAAAAAATATTTTTTTTTCCAAAGTAACTAAAAAAATATTTTTTTTTCCAAAGTAACTAAAAAAATATTTTTTTTCCAAAGTAACTAAAAAAATATTTTTTTTTCCAAAGAAACTAAAAAAATATTTTTTTTTCCAAAGTAACTAAAGAAATATTTTTTTTTCCAAAGTAACTAAAAAAATATTTTTTTTCCCAAAGTAACTAAAAAATATTTTTTTTTCCAAAGTAACTAAAAAAATATTTTTTTTTCCAAAGTAACTAAAAAAATATTTTTTTTTCCAAAGTAACTAAAAAAATATTTTTTTTTCCAAAGAAACTAAAAAAATATTTTTTTTCCAAAGTAACTAAAAAAATATTTTTTTTTCCAAAGAAACTAAAAAAATATTTTTTTTTCCAAAGTAACTAAAAAAAATATTTTTTTCCAAAGAAACTAAAAAATTTTTTTTTTTCCAAAGTAACTAAAAAAATATTTTTTTTTCCAAAGTAACTAAAAAAAATTTTTTTTTTCCAAGTAACTAAAAAAATATTTTTTTTCCAAAGTAACTAAAAAAATATTTTTTTTTCCAAAGTACCTAAAAAAATATATTTTTTTTCCAAAGTAACTAAAAAAATATTTTTTTTTCCAAAGAAACTAAAAAAATATTTTTTTTTCCAAAGTAACTAAAAAAAAATTTTTTTTCCAAAGTAACTAAAAAATATATTTTTTTCCAAAGTAACTAAAAAAATATTTTTTTTCCCAAAGAAACTAAAAAAATATTTTTTTTTCCAAAGTAACTAAAAAAATTTTTTTTTTTCCAAAGTAACTAAAAAAATAATTTTTTTTCCAAAGTAACTAAAAAAAATTTTTTTTTTCCAAAGTAACTAAAAAATTTTTTTTTTTCCAAAGTAACTAAAAAAATATTTTTTTTTCCAAAGTAACTAAAAAAATATTTTTTTTCCAAAGTAACTAAAAAAATATTTTTTTTTCCAAAGTAACTAAAAAAATATTTTTTTTTCCAAAGTAACTAAAAAAATTTTTTTTTTTCCAAAGTAACTAAAAAAATATTTTTTTTTCCAAAGTAACTAAAAAAATATTTTTTTTTCCAAAGAAACTAAAAAAATTTTTTTTTTTCCAAAGTAACTAAAAAAAATTTTTTTTTCCAAAGTAACTAAAAAAATAATTTTTTTTCCAAAGTAACTAAAAAAATATTTTTTTTTCCAAAGTAACTAAAAAAATATTTTTTTTTCCAAAGTAACTAAAAAAATAATTTTTTTTCCAAAGTAACTATAAAAATATTTTTTTTTCCAAAGTAACTAAAAAAATATTTTTTTTCCAAAGTAACTAAAAAAATATATTTTTTTCCAAAGTAACTAAAAAAATATTTTTTTTTCCAAAGTAACTAAAAAAATATTTTTTTTTCCAAAGTAACTAAAAATTTTTTTTTTTTCCAAAGTAACTAAAAAAATATTTTTTTTTCCAAAGTAACTAAAAAAATATTTTTTTTTCCAAAGTAACTAAAAAAATATTTTTTTTTCCAAAGTAACTAAAAAAATATTTTTTTTTCCAAAGTAACTAAAAAAATATTTTTTTTTCCAAAGAAACTAAAAAAATATTTTTTTTTCCAAAGAAACTAAAAAAATATTTTTTTTTCCAAAGTAACTAAAAAACAATTTTTTTTTTCCAAAGTAACTAAAAAAATATTTTTTTTCCCAAAGTAACTAAAAAAATATTTTTTTTTCCAAAGTAACTAAAAAAATATTTTTTTTTCCAAAGTAACTAAAAAAATATTTTTTTTTCCAAAGTAACTAAAAAAATATTTTTTTTTCCAAAGTAACTAAAAAAATATTTTTTTTTCCAAAGTAACTAAAAAAATATTTTTTTTTCCAAAGAAACTAAAAAAATATTTTTTTTTCCAAAGTAACTAAAAAAAATTTTTTTTTCCAAAGTAACTAAAAAATTTTTTTTTTTCCCAAAGTAACTAAAAATTTTTTTTTTTTTCCAAAGAAACTAAAAAAAATTTTTTTTTTCCAAAGTAACTAAAAAAAAAAAAAAAATTTCCAAAGTAACTAAAAAAATATTTTTTTTCCCAAAGAAACTAAAAAAATATTTTTTTTTCCAAAGTAACTAAAAAAATATTTTTTTTTCCAAAGTAACTAAAAAAATATTTTTTTTTCCAAAGTAACTAAAAAATTTTTTTTTTTTCCAAAGTAACTAAAAAAATATTTTTTTTTCCAAAGTAACTAAAAAAATATTTTTTTTTCCAAAGTAACTAAAAAAATATTTTTTTTTCCAAAGTAACTAAAAAAATATTTTTTTTTCCAAAGTAACTAAAAAAATATTTTTTTTTCCAAAGAAACTAAAAAAATATTTTTTTTTCCAAAGAAACTAAAAAAATATTTTTTTTTCCAAAGTAACTAAAAAACAATTTTTTTTTTCCAAAGTAACTAAAAAAATATTTTTTTTCCCAAAGTAACTAAAAAAATATTTTTTTTTCCAAAGTAACTAAAAAAATATTTTTTTTCCAAAGTAACTAAAAAAATATTTTTTTTTCCAAAGTAACTAAAAAAATATTTTTTTTTCCAAAGTAACTAAAAAAATATTTTTTTTTCCAAAGTAACTAAAAAAATATTTTTTTTTCCAAAGAAACTAAAAAAATATTTTTTTTTCCAAAGTAACTAAAAAAATTTTTTTTTTCCAAAGTAACTAAAAAATTTTTTTTTTTCCCAAAGTAACTAAAAATTTTTTTTTTTTTCCAAAGAAACTAAAAAAAAATTTTTTTTTCCAAAGTAACTAAAAAAAAAAAAAAAATTCCAAAGAAACTAAAAATTTTTTTTATTTTCCAAAGTAACTAAACAAATATTTTTTTTCCAAAGTAACTAAAAAAATATTTTTTTTTCCAAAGTAACTAAAAAAATATTTTTTTTCCAAAGTAACTAAAAAAATATTTTTTTTTCCAAAGTAACTAAAAAAATATTTTTTTTTCCAAAGTAACTAAAAAAATATTTTTTTTTCCAAAGTAACTAAAAAAATATTTTTTTTCCAAAGAAACTAAAAAAATATTTTTTTTTCCAAAGTAACTAAAACATTTTTTTTTCCCAAAGTAACTAAAAAAATATTTTTTTTTCCAAAGTAACTAAAAAAATATTTTTTTTTCCAAAGTAACTAAAAAAATATTTTTTTTTCCAAAGTAACTAAAAAAATATTTTTTTTTCCAAAGTAACTAAAAAAAATTTTTTTTTTCCAAAGAAACTAAAAAAAATATTTTTTTTCCAAAGAAACTAAAAAAAATATTTTTTTTCCAAAGTAACAAAAAAAATATTTTTTTTTCCAAAGTAACTAAAAAAATATTTTTTTTTTCCAAAGTAACTAAAAAAATTTTTTTTTTCCAAAGTAACTAAAAAAATATTTTTTTTTCCAAAGTACCTAAAAAAAAATTTTTTTTTCCAAAGTAACTAAAAAAATATTTTTTTTCCCAAAGTAACTAAAAAAATATTTTTTTTTCCAAAGAAACTAAAAAAATATTTTTTTTCCCAAAGAAACTAAAAAAATATTTTTTTTTCCAAAGTAACTAAAAAAATTTTTTTTTTTCCAAAGTAACTAAAAAAATATTTTTTTTCCAAAGTAACTAAAAAAATTTTTTTTTTCCAAAGTAACTAAATAAATTTTTTTTTTCCAAAGTAACTAAAAAAATATTTTTTTTTCCAAAGTAACTAAAAAAATATTTTTCTTTCCAAAGTAACTAAAAAAATATATTTTTTTTCCAAAGTAACTAAAAAAATATTTTTTTTTCCAAAGTAACTAAAAAAAATTTTTTTTTTCCAAAGTAACTAAAAAAATTTTTTTTTTTCCAAAGAAACTAAAAAAAAATTTTTTTCCCAAAGTAACTAAAAAAATTTTTTTTTTCCAAAGTAACTAAAAAAATATTTTTTTTTCCAAAGTAACTAAAAAAATATTTTTTTTCCAAAGAAACTAAAAAAATATTTTTTTTTCCAAAGTAACTAAAAAAAATATTTTTTTTCCAAAGAAACTAAAAAAAAATTTTTTTTTCCAAAGTAACTAAAAAATTATTTTTTTTTCCAAAGTAACTAAAAAAATATTTTTTTTTCCAAAGTAACTAAAAAAATATTTTTTTTTCCAAAGTAACTAAAAAAATATTTTTTTTTCCAAAGTAACTAAAAAAATATTTTTTTTTCCAAAGTAACTAAAAAAATATTTTTTTTTCCAAAGTAACTAAAAAAATATTTTTTTTTCCAAAGTAACTAAAAAAATATTTTTTTTCCCAAAGTAACTAAAAAAATATTTTTTTTCCAAAGTAACTAAAAAAATATTTTTTTTTCCAAAGTAACTAAAAAAATATTTTTTTTTCCAAAGTAACTAAAAAAATATTTTTTTTTCCAAAGTAACTAAAAAAATATTTTTTTTTCCAAAGTAACTAAAAAAATATTTTTTTTTCCAAAGTAACTAAAAAAATATTTTTTTTTCCAAAGAAACTAAAAAAAATTTTTTTTTTCCAAAGTAACTAAAAAAATATTTTTTTTTCCAAAGTAACTAAAAAAATATTTTTTTTTCCAAAGTAACTAAAAAAATATTTTTTTTCCAAAGTAACTAAAAAAATTTTTTTTTTCCAAAGTAACTAAAAAATTTTTTTTTTTCCCAAAGAAACTAAAAAAATATTTTTTTTTCCAAAGTAACTAAAAAAATAATTTTTTTTCCAAAGTAACTAAAAAAAAATTTTTTTTTTCCAAAGTAACTAAAAAAATATTTTTTTTTCCAAAGTAACTAAAAAAATATTTTTTTTTCCAAAGTAACTAAAAAAATATTTTTTTTTCCAAAGTAACTAAAAAAATATTTTTTTTTCCAAAGTAACTAAAAAAATATTTTTTTTCCAAAGTAACTAAAAAAATATTTTTTTTTCCAAAGAAACTAAAAAAATATTTTTTTTTCCAAAGTAACTAAAGAAATATTTTTTTTTCCAAAGTAACTAAAAAAATATTTTTTTTCCCAAAGTAACTAAAAAATATTTTTTTTTCCAAAGTAACTAAAAAAATATTTTTTTTTCCAAAGTAACTAAAAAAATATTTTTTTTTCCAAAGTAACTAAAAAAATATTTTTTTTTCCAAAGAAACTAAAAAAATATTTTTTTTCCAAAGTAACTAAAAAAATATTTTTTTTTCCAAAGAAACTAAAAAAATATTTTTTTTTCCAAAGTAACTAAAAAAATTATTTTTTTCCAAAGAAACTAAAAAAATTTTTTTTTTCCAAAGTAACTAAAAAAATATTTTTTTTTCCAAAGTAACTAAAAAAATTTTTTTTTTTCCAAGTAACTAAAAAAATATTTTTTTTCCAAAGTAACTAAAAAAATATTTTTTTTTCCAAAGTACCTAAAAAAATATATTTTTTTTCCAAAGTAACTAAAAAAATATTTTTTTTTCCAAAGAAACTAAAAAAATATTTTTTTTTCCAAAGTAACTAAAAAAATTTTTTTTTTCCAAAGTAACTAAAAAATATATTTTTTTCCAAAGTAACTAAAAAAATATTTTTTTTCCCAAAGAAACTAAAAAAATATTTTTTTTTCCAAAGTAACTAAAAAAATTTTTTTTTTTCCAAAGTAACTAAAAAAATAATTTTTTTTCCAAAGTAACTAAAAAAAATTTTTTTTTTCCAAAGTAACTAAAAAATTTTTTTTTTTCCAAAGTAACTAAAAAAATATTTTTTTTTCCAAAGTAACTAAAAAAATATTTTTTTTCCAAAGTAACTAAAAAAATATTTTTTTTTCCAAAGTAACTAAAAAAATATTTTTTTTTCCAAAGTAACTAAAAAAATTTTTTTTTTTCCAAAGTAACTAAAAAAATATTTTTTTTTCCAAAGTAACTAAAAAAATATTTTTTTTTCCAAAGAAACTAAAAAATTTTTTTTTTTTCCAAAGTAACTAAAAAAATTTTTTTTTTCCAAAGTAACTAAAAAAATAATTTTTTTTCCAAAGTAACTAAAAAAATAATTTTTTTTCCAAAGTAACTAAAAAAATATTTTTTTTTCCAAAGTAACTAAAAAAATATTTTTTTTTCCAAAGTAACTAAAAAAATAATTTTTTTTCCAAAGTAACTATAAAAATATTTTTTTTTCCAAAGTAACTAAAAAAATATTTTTTTTCCAAAGTAACTAAAAAAATATATTTTTTTCCAAAGTAACTAAAAAAATATTTTTTTTTCCAAAGTAACTAAAAAAATATTTTTTTTTCCAAAGTAACTAAAAAAATATTTTTTTTTCCAAAGTAACTAAAAAAAATTTTTTTTTTCCAAAGTAACTAAAAAAATATTTTTTTTCCCAAAGTAACTAAAAAAAATATTTTTTTTTCCAAAGTAACTAAAAAAATATTTTTTTTTCCAAAGTAACTAAAAAAAATTTTTTTTTTCCAAAGAAACTAAAAAAATATTTTTTTTTCCAAAGTAACTAAAAAAATATTTTTTTTTCCAAAGAAACTAAAAAAAAAAATTTTTTTCCAAAGTAACTAAAAAAATATTTTTTTTTCCAAAGTAACTAAAAAAATATTTTTTTTTCCAAAGTAACTAAAAAATTTTTTTTTTTCCAAAGTAACTAAAAAAATATTTTTTTTCCAAAGTAACTAAAAAAAAATTTTTTTTCCCAAAGAAACTAAAAAAATATTTTTTTTTCCAAAGTAACTAAAAAAATAATTTTTTTTCCAAACTAACTAAAAAAAAATATTTTTTTTCCAAAGTAACTAAAAAAATATTTTTTTTTCCAAAGTAACTAAAAAAATATTTTTTTTTCCAAAGTAACTAAAAAAATATTTTTTTTTCCAAAGTAACTAAAAAAATATTTTTTTTTCCAAAGTAACTAAAAAAATATTTTTTTTCCAAAGTAACTAAAAAAATATTTTTTTTTCCAAAGAAACTAAAAAAATATTTTTTTTTCCAAAGTAACTAAAGAAATATTTTTTTTTCCAAAGTAACTAAAAAAATATTTTTTTTCCCAAAGTAACTAAAAAATATTTTTTTTTCCAAAGTAACTAAAAAAATATTTTTTTTTCCAAAGTAACTAAAAAAATATTTTTTTTTCCAAAGTAACTAAACAAATATTTTTTTTTCCAAAGTAACTAAAAATATATTTTTTTTCCAAAGTAACTAAAAAAATATTTTTTTTTCCAAAGTAACTAAAAAAATATTTTTTTTTCCAAAGTAACTAAAAAAATAATTTTTTTTCCAAAGTAACTAAAAAAATAATTTTTTTTCCAAAGTAACTAAAAAAATATTTTTTTTTCCAAAGTAACTAAAAAAATATTTTTTTTTCCAAAGTAACTAAAAAAATATTTTTTTTTCCAAAGAAACTAAAAAAATATTTTTTTTTCCAAAGTAACTAAAAAAATATATTTTTTTCCAAAGAAACTAAAAAAATATTTTTTTTTCCAAAGTAACTAAAAAAATTATTTTTTTTCCAAAGAAACTAAAAAAATTTTTTTTTTCCAAAGTAACTAAAAAAATATTTTTTTTTCCAAAGTAACTAAAAAAATTTTTTTTTTTCCAAAGTAACTAAAAAAATATTTTTTTTCCAAAGTAACTAAAAAAATATATTTTTTTCCAAAGTACCTAAAAAAATATATTTTTTTTCCAAAGTAACTAAAAAAATATTTTTTTTTCCAAAGAAACTAAAAAAATATTTTTTTTTCCAAAGTAACTAAAAATTTTTTTTTTTTCCAAAGTAACTAAAAAATATATTTTTTTCCAAAGTAACTAAAAAAATATTTTTTTTCCCAAAGAAACTAAAAAAATATTTTTTTTCCAAAGTAACTAAAAAAATATTTTTTTTTCCAAAGTAACTAAAAAAATAATTTTTTTTCCAAAGTAACTAAAAAAATTTTTTTTTTTCCAAAGTAACTAAAAAAATATTTTTTTTCCAAAGTAACTAAAAAAATATTTTTTTTTCCAAAGTAACTAAAAAAATATTTTTTTTCCAAAGTAACTAAAAAAATATTTTTTTTTCCAAAGTAACTAAAAAAATATTTTTTTTTCCAAAGTAACTAAAAAAATATTTTTTTTTCCAAAGAAACTAAAAAAATATTTTTTTTTCCAAAGTAACTAAAAAAAATTTTTTTTTTCCAAAGTAACTCAAAAAATATTTTTTTTCCCAAAGTAACTAAAAAAATATATTTTTTTCCAAAGTAACTAAAAAAATATATTTTTTTCCAAAGTAACTAAAAAAATATTTTTTTTTCCAAAGTAACTAAAAAAATATTTTTTTTTCCAAAGTAACTAAAAAAATATTTTTTTTTCCAAAGTAACTAAAAAAATATTTTTTTTTCCAAAGAAACTAAAAAAAAATTTTTTTTTCCAAAGTAACTAAAAAAAAATTTTTTTTTGCAAAGTAACTAAAAAAATTATTTTTTTCCCAAAGTAACTAAAAATTTTTTTTTTTTTCCAAAGAAACTAAAAAAATATTTTTTTTTCCAAAGTAACTAAAAAAAAAAAAAAAATTCCAAAGAAACTAAAAAAAATTTTTTTTTTCCAAAGTAACTAAAAAAATATTTTTTTTTCCAAAGTAACTAAAAAAATATTTTTTTTCCAAAGTAACTAAAAAATTATTTTTTTTCCAAAGTAACTAAAAAAATATTTTTTTTTCCAAAGTAACTAAAAAAATATTTTTTTTTCCAAAGTAACTAAAACATTTTTTTTTTCCAAAGAAACTAAAAAAAAATTTTTTTTTCCAAAGTAACTAAAAAAATATTTTTTTTTCCAAAGTAACTAAAAAAATATTTTTTTTTTCCAAAGTAACTAAAAAAATATTTTTTTTCCAAAGTAACTAAAAAAATATTTTTTTTTCCAAAGTACCTAAAAAAATATTTTTTTTTCCAAAGTAACTAAAAAAATATATTTTTTTCCAAAGTAACTAAAAAAATATTTTTTTCCAAAGAAACTAAAAAAATATTTTTTTTTCCAAAGTAACTAAAAAAATATTTTTTTTCCCAAAGTAACTAAAAAAAATATTTTTTTCCAAAGTAACTAAAAAAATATTTTTTTCCCAAAGAAACTAAAAAAATTTTTTTTTTTCCAAAGTAACTAAAAAAAAATTTTTTTTTCCAAAGTAACTAAAAAAATTTTTTTTTTCCAAAGTAACTAAAAATTTTTTTTTTTCCAAACTAAAAAAATATTTTTTTTTCCAAAGTAACTAAAAAAATATTTTTCTTTCCAAAGTAACTAAAAAAAATTTTTTTTTTCCAAAGTAACTAAACATTTTTTTTTTTTCCAAAGTAACTAAAAAAATTTTTTTTTTTCCAAAGTAACTAAAAAAATTTTTTTTTTTCCAAAGTAACTAAAAAAATATTTTTTTTTCCAAAGTAACTAAAAAAATATTTTTTTTTCCAAAGTAACTAAAAAAATATTTTTTTTCCAAAGTAACTAAAAAAATATTTTTTTTTCCAAAGAAACTAAAAAAAAATTTTTTTTCCAAAGTAACTAAAAAAATTTTTTTTTTCCAAAGTAACTAAAAAAATATTTTTTTTTCCAAAGTAACTAAAAAAATATTTTTTTTTCCAAAGAAACTAAAAAAATATTTTTTTTTCCAAAGTAACTAAAAAAAAATTTTTTTTTCCAAAGAAACTAAAAAAAAATTTTTTTTCCAAAGTAACTAAAAAATTATTTTTTTTTCCAAAGTAACTAAAAAAATATTTTTTTTTCCAAAGTAACTAAAAAAATATTTTTTTTTCCAAAGTAACTAAAAAAATATTTTTTTTTCCAAAGTAACTAAAAAAATATTTTTTTTTCCAAAGTAACTAAAAAAAATTTTTTTTTCCAAAGTAACTAAAAAAATAATTTTTTTTCCAAAGTAACTAAAAAAATATTTTTTTTTCCAAAGTAACTAAAAAAATAATTTTTTTTCCAAAGTAACTAAAAAAATAATTTTTTTTCCAAAGTAACTAAAAAAAAATTTTTTTTTTCCAAAGTAACTAAAAAAATATTTTTTTTTCCAAAGTAACTAAAAAAATATTTTTTTTCCAAAGTAACTAAAAAAATATTTTTTTTTCCAAAGTAACTAAAAAAATATTTTTTTTTCCAAAGTAACTAAAAAAATATTTTTTTTTCCAAAGTAACTAAAAAAATATTTTTTTTTCCAAAGTAACTAAAAAAATATTTTTTTTTCCAAAGTAACTAAAAAAATATTTTTTTTTCCAAAGTAACTAAAAAAATATTTTTTTTCCCAAAGTAACTAAAAAAATATATTTTTTTCCAAAGTAACTAAAAAATATTTTTTTTTCCAAAGTAACTAAAAAAATATTTTTTTTTCCAAAGAAACTAAAAAAATATTTTTTTTTCCAAAGTAACTAAAAAAATATTTTTTTTTCCAAAGTAACTAAAAAAATATTTTTTTTTCCAAAGAAACTAAAAAAATATTTTTTTTTCCAAAGAAACTAAAAAAATATTTTTTTTTCCAAAGTAACTAAAAAAAATTTTTTTTTCCAAAGAAACTAAAAAAATATTTTTTTTTCCAAAGTAACTAAAAAAATATTTTTTTCCCAAAGTAACTAAAAAAAATTTTTTTTTCCAAAGTAACTAAAAAAATATTTTTTTCCCAAAGAAACTAAAAAAATATTTTTTTTTCCAAAGTAACTAAAAAAATATTTTTTTTTCCAAAGTAACTAAAAAAATTTTTTTTTTCCAAAGTAACTAAAAAAATTTTTTTTTTCCAAAGTAACTAAAAAAAATTTTTTTTTCCAAAGTAACTAAAAAAATATTTTTTTTTCCAAAGTAACTAAAAAAATATTTTTCTTTCCAAAGTAACTAAAAAAAATTTTTTTTTTCCAAAGTAACTAAAAAAATATTTTTTTTTCCAAAGTAACTAAAAAAATATTTTTTTTTCCAAAGTAACTAAAAAAATATTTTTTTTTCCAAAGTAACTAAAAAAAATTTTTTTTTTCCAAAGTAACTAAAAAAATATTTTTTTTTCCAAAGAAACTAAAAAAAAATTTTTTTTCCAAAGTAACTAAAAAAAAATTTTTTTTTCCAAAGTAACTAAAAAAATATTTTTTTTTCCAAAGTAACTAAAAAAAATTTTTTTTTTCCAAAGAAACTAAAAAAATATTTTTTTTCCAAAGTAACTAAAAAAAATTTTTTTTTCCAAAGAAACTAAAAAAAAATTTTTTTTTCCAAAGTAACTAAAAAATTTTTTTTTTTTCCAAAGTAACTAAAAAAATATTTTTTTTCCCAAAGTAACTAAAAAAATATTTTTTTTTCCAAAGTAACTAAAAAAATATTTTTTTTTCCAAAGTAACTAAAAAAATAATTTTTTTTCCAAAGTAACTAAAAAAATAATTTTTTTTCCAAAGTAACTAAAAAAATAATTTTTTTTTCCAAAGTAACTAAAAAAATATTTTTTTTTCCAAAGTAACTAAAAAAATATTTTTTTTTCCAAAGTAACTAAAAAAATATTTTTTTTTCCAAAGTAACTAAAAAAATATTTTTTTTCCAAAGTAACTAAAAAAATATTTTTTTTTCCAAAGTAACTAAAAAAATAATTTTTTTTCCAAAGTAACTAAAAAAATATTTTTTTTTTCCAAAGTAACTAAAAAAATATTTTTTTTTCCAAAGTAACTAAAAAAATAATTTTTTTTCCAAAGTAACTAAAAAAATAATTTTTTTTCCAAAGTAACTAAAAAAATATTTTTTTTCCAAAGTAACTAAAAAAATATTTTTTTTTCCAAAGTAACTAAAAAAATATTTTTTTTTCCAAAGTAACTAAAAAAATATTTTTTTTTCCAAAGAAACTAAAAAAATATTTTTTTTTCCAAAGTAACTAAAAAATTTTTTTTTTTCCAAAGAAACTAAAAAAATATTTTTTTTTCCAAAGTAACTAAAAAATTTTTTTTTTCCAAAGAAACTAAAAAAAAATTTTTTTTCCAAAGTAACTAAAAAAATATTTTTTTTTCCAAAGTAACTAAAAAAATATTTTTTTTTCCAAAGTAACTAAAAAAATATTTTTTTTCCAAAGTAACTAAAAAAATATTTTTTTTTCCAAAGTAACTAAAAAAATATTTTTTTTCCCAAAGAAACTAAAAAAATATTTTTTTTTCCAAAGTAACTAAAAAAATAATTTTTTTTCCAAAGTAACTAAAAAAAATTTTTTTTTTCCAAAGTAACTAAAAAAATATTTTTTTTTCCAAAGTAACTAAAAAAATATTTTTTTTTCCAAAGTCACTAAAAAAATAATTTTTTTTCCAAAGTAACTAAAAAAATATTTTTTTTTCCAAAGTAACTAAAAAAATAATTTTTTTTCCAAAGTAACTAAAAAAATATTTTTTTTTCCAAAGTAACTAAAAAAATATTTTTTTTCCAAAGTAACTAAAAAAATATTTTTTTTTCCAAAGTAACTAAAAAAATATTTTTTTTCCCAAAGAAACTAAAAAAATAATTTTTTTTCCAAAGTAACTAAAAAAATATTTTTTTTTCCAAAGTAACTAAAAAAATATTTTTTTTTCCAAAGTAACTAAAAAAATATTTTTTTTTCCAAAGTAACTAAAAAAATATTTTTTTTTCCAAAGTAACTAAAAAAATATTTTTTTTTCCAAAGTAACTAAAAAAATATTTTTTTTTCCAAAGTAACTAAAAAAATATTTTTTTTTCCAAAGTAACTAAAAAAATATTTTTTTTCCAAAGTAACTAAAAAAATATTTTTTTTTCCAAAGTAACTAAAAAAATATTTTTTTTCCCAAAGTAACTAAAAAAATATATTTTTTTCCAAAGTAACTAAAAAAATATTTTTTTTTCCAAAGTAACTAAAAAAATATTTTTTTTCCAAAGAAACTAAAAAAAATTTTTTTTTTCCAAAGTAACTAAAAAAAATTTTTTTTCCAAAGAAACTAAAAAAATATTTTTTTTTCCAAAGTAACTAAAAAAATATTTTTTTTCCCAAAGTAACTAAAAAAATTTTTTTTTCCAAAGTAACTAAAAAAATATTTTTTTTTCCAAAGTAACTAAAAAATTTTTTTTTTCCAAAGTAACTAAAAAAATTTTTTTTTTCCAAAGTAACTAAAAAAATATTTTTTTTCCAAAGTAACTAAAAAAATATTTTTTTTTCCAAAGTAACTAAAAAAATTTTTTTTTTTCCAAAGTAACTAAAAAAATATTTTTTTTTCCAAAGTAACTAAAAAATATTTTTTTTTCCAAAGTAACTAAAAAATTTTTTTTTTTCCAAAGTAACTAAAATTTTTTTTTTTTTCCAAAGTAACTAAAAAAATATTTTTTTTTCCAAAGTAACTAAAAAAATATTTTTTTTCCAAAGTAACTAAAAAAATATTTTTTTTCCAAAGTAACTAAAAAAATATTTTTTTTTTCCAAAGTAACTAAAAAAATAATTTTTTTTCCAAAGTAACTAAAAAAATATTTTTTTTTCCAAAGTAACTAAAAAAATATTTTTTTTTCCAAAGTAACTAAAAAAATATTTTTTTTTCCAAAGAAACTAAAAAAAAATTTTTTTTTCCAAAGTAACTAAAAAAATATTTTTTTTTCCAAAGTAACTAAAAAAATAATTTTTTTTCCAAAGTAACTAAAAAAATAATTTTTTTTCCAAAGTAACTAAAAAAATATTTTTTTTTCCAAAGTAACTAAAAAAATATTTTTTTTTCCAAAGTAACTAAAAAAATTTTTTTTTTTCCAAAGTAACTAAAAAAAATTTTTTTTTTCCAAAGTAACTAAAAAAATAAAAATTTTTCCAAAGTAACTAAAAAAATAATTTTTTTTCCAAAGTAACTAAAAAAATATTTTTTTTTCCAAAGTAACTAAAAAAATATTTTTTTTTCCAAAGTAACTAAAAAAATATTTTTTTTTTCCAAAGTAACTAAAAAAATATTTTTTTTCCAAAGTAACTAAAAAAATAATTTTTTTTCCAAAGTAACTAAAAAAATAATTTTTTTTCCAAAGTAACTAAAAAAATATTTTTTTTCCAAAGTAACTAAAAAAATAATTTTTTTTCCAAAGTAACTAAAAAAATAATTTTTTTTCCAAAGTAACTAAAAAAATAATTTTTTTTTC